>NC_057798.1:392770717-392820712 GCF_018294505.1 Triticum aestivum | reverse complement strand
ATGTAAATATTTTCACAAAAACAGTTTACAATTTTTTATATATGAACACTTCTTGAATACGTGCCGAGCATTTCGGAAGTAATATTGAACATTTCCTTTAAAATGCAAGATGATTTCTATTTTATACGTGATTTACTTTTTCTTAAAATGCACAGACACTTCTATATGAAATTATAGGAATATTTTATAAATACATGTTTGCAAAATACATCAACATTTTTGTAAAGTGCATGATTACCTTTTTAAAATGTGTTGAACAATTTCTTAAGTATATCAATATTTTAGTAAATACAATATTGAGCACTTTATGGCAGCGGCCGATTCATTTTGCGTAGGCTTAATCTCCGCCGTGGGGCATGACTTGCTAAGGCCCATCTGAACAAGCGTTGTTCGCTCGCAACGGGACCTATAAAAAAAGCACATCTATCTATGCATGGGAAGTATATCTGGCCATGGGCCGGGCTTGGGTCAGGCCTAAAAAAGCCCACGGCAGATAACTGAGGCCCAGACCCTTCCAAGCCCAACCATAGGGCCTACTTTTCAAGCCCAAGCCCGGCCATCTAGTAAAAAGCCCTGAAAAGCCCTTAGAGCTTAGGGCCGTTCGTCGGGCCTCTCCCTTAAAATGCCAATATGCCAAACCCAAGCCCGTCCAGGCTCTGCTGGTGGGCTGAAAACTCAGGCCCAAGACTGGCCATGGGCAAGCTCATCGGGCCTAGGCCCTGGATTTTAGGGCCGGGCCTGGGTGGGCTGACAGGGCCGGGCCTGAGATGGCAGGACTAATGGGAAGCGAGTGGCCAAACATTGTTTTTTTTTCTAGGGAAGCCAGTGGCCACACATTGTTTTTTTTTCTTCAGGGAAGCGAGTGGCCACACATATGAAGACGAACATGCCGATTTCCACACGGAGAAGACAACTCTCGACCACACGTACATGTATAAGCTTATTATAATTTGGCTCCATCCTCCGTGCATGCATGCAAGTTTGGCTGTTCAACTCGTTGCATTCCGTGACGAAAGTTTGCGAGTAAATCGACCATGGCGGTCGCGACGCCTCGCAGCTCCCTCATCATCTTCTTCGTCCTCCTCGTCTCGGCCGCTTCCTTGGTGGTCGATGGTGGCAGCATCGTCAAGGAGGCCTGCGCCAAGACGCCGCAGCCGAGCGACTGCGAGGAGCTCCTCAAGTCCAGCACCGCGACGGACGCGAAAACGCTGGCCCAGGCCGCCGTCGCCGCCGCCGCGAAGACGGCCACCGAGGCTGCTACCGCCGCCAAAGCGGAGCGGGACAAGCTCCCCAACGGCAAGACGCAGTGGCGGTGCATGGACAGCTGTGCGGCGGGGTTCGATGAGGCGGCGACAAAGTTTAAGCCAGCAGCTGGCGGGAACGCCGCGGGAGCCGACGCCCAGCTCACGGAGGTGCTGGACTTCGTCGTGGTGGATGAGGATGTGGAGAAGTCCAGGGACTGGGAGTGGAAGTGGAGCTGCAACGAGTGCAAGGCGGACCCCACCGCGCCGGCAGGACTCGTCGCCAAGAACAAGGAGTTCGACAAGATCATGGATATCATACCTGCCATCATCAAGCAGGCAGTCGCCGGCGCGGACAATTCCACCAAATCGGACACCAAATCCAAATCCAAATCCTAGGGAGCCAACTCTTCGTTATGACTACTTTCAACCTTCGCCGTTGATGCATTGCTATTGCGCCATCCCGTCTGGCCCACACCAGCAGGGTGTCGTGATAGTTGTTAGAGAAGCTGATCACTCGAAGCCGGCGAAACTGGCTTTAGCTTTAGCACCACAATTTACTGTCGTTATTTCTATTTTTTAAACTAATCTTTTCGTTCTTAAATTTCTTCCTTTTGGTACATTTTGGTACACACTCTTTTCGAAAGGAGATTAAAACATAATCCTTCAACTACCGCTATTGAAATCTGGAACTTTGCCAAGCGTTTGCCGAGTGCATTTTTTCGGGTACTAGGCAAATATGACTTTTGCGGAGTATAGTTTTTTTGCACTCGGCAAACAACTCTTTGCCAAGTGTATTTTTTTTTCCGTTCGACAAAAAACTCTTTGGCTAGTGTCTTTTTCTTTGCACTAGGCAAACACTTCTCTTTGCCTAGTGCCTTCTGTATGCACTCAACAAACATCTATTTTCTTTTTTTTATTTTCCTTCTCCCTTCTCTTTCTCGAGGACCGCAAACACTTCTTTTCCGTTTCCCTCTCCTTTCTCTTGTTTCTTTCCTTCTTGTACATTGTTTTTTTCATTTCTTTTATGCTCTGTTCTATTCTATATTATTTATTTATTTTATTTTATTCCTATCTCCCTCTCCATTTCCATTCATAGGCATTAAGTGAACTTTTAGGCACTAGATATTTGGTGAATATAAATAATTTTTCAACTACAAGTGCATGAAAAACTTGGTAATTTGGGTTGATAAATCATATTTGTGTTCTTAGTACATATAATTTAGGCCTTATATAAGAAAAGAGAAGGAATTTTAAACATGTGGGTGCCAAGACTAGACTCTGAAAATGAAGTTTGTTGGTTTTTAATTCTGAAAAATTCAAACAATGTTCGAAAAGCATGAAACCCTGCAAGGTGCCCTCATATGACACATACATGTTGTGGTAAAAAATTGCTAAGGTTTCCCTAATTGTATGACTATACTGCTTCGAAATTGGACCATCTCCGTGGAAGAAACTGTTGGAGAACGTAGTAATTTCAAAATTTTCCTATGATCACGCAAGATCTATCTAGGAGATGCATAGCAACGAGAGGGGAGAGTGTGTCTAAAATAGACCGAAAGCGGAAGCGTTTAGAAACACGGTTGATGTAGTCGAACGTCTTCGCGATCCAACCTATCCAAGTACCGAACGTACGGCACCTCCGCGTTCAGCACACGTTCAGTTCGATGACGTCCCTCGTGCTCTTGATCCAGTTGAGGACGAGGGTGAGTTTCGTCAGCACGACGGCGTGGCGACGGTGATGATGATGCTACCGGCGCAGGGCTTCGCCTAAGCATTATGACGGTATGATCGAGGTGTGTAACTGTGGGGGCACCGCACACAGTTAAGAGGGAAACTTGTGTGTTCTAGGGTGCCCCCTGCCCCCGTATATAAAGGAGCAAGGGGGAGGCCGGCCGGCCCCTAGGGCGCGCCCCAAGAGGAGGAGTCCTACTAGGACTTCCTAGTCCTAGTAGGATTCCACTTCAAGTAAGGAGGGGGAAGGAAATGAGAGGGAGAGGGAGCAGGAAAGGGGGGGCGCTGCCCCCCTTCCCTTGTCCTATTCAGACTCAAGGGGGGGCAGCCCTCCTGCGGCCCTCCTCTCTCTTCCCCGGGGGGTTCCGGTAATCCCTCCGGCACTCCGGTTTTACCCGAAACTTCCCGGGACTCTTCCGGTGTCCGAATAACATGGTCCAATATATCAATCTTTATGTCTCGACCATTTAGAGACTCCTCGTCACGTCCGTGATCTCATCCGGGACTCTGAACAAACTTTGGTCATCAAAACACATAACTCATAATACAAATCGTCATCGAACGTTAAGCGTGCGGACCGTACGGGTTCGAGAACTATGTAGACATGATCGAGACACATCTTCGATCAATAACCAATAGCGGAACCTGAATGCTCATATTGGCTCCTACATATTCTACGAAGATCTTTATCGCTCAAACCGCATGAAAACATGCGTTGTTCCCTTTGTCATCGGTATTGTTAATTACTTGCCCAAGATTCGATCGCCGGTATCATCATACCTAGTTCAATCTCGTTACCGGCAAGTCTCTTTACTCGTAACATAATGCTTCATCCCGCAACTAACTCATTAGTCACATTGCTTGCAAGTCTTATAGTGATAAGCATTACCGAGAGGGTCCAAAGATACCTCTCCGAAACACGGAGTGACAAATCCTAAACTCGATCTATGCCAAGCCAACAAACACCTTCGGAGACACCTGTAGATCATCTTTATAATCACCCAGTTACGTTGTGATGTTTGATAGCACACAAGGTGTTCCCCAGTATTCGGGAGTTGCATAATCTCATAGTCTGAGGAACATGTATAAGTCATGAAGAAAGCAGTAGCAATGAAACTGTAACGATCATAATGCTAAGCTAACGGATGGGTCTTGTCCATCACATCATTCTCCCAATGATGTGATCCCGTTCATCACATGACAACACATGTCTATGGTTAGGAAACATAACCATCTTTGATTAACGAGCTAGTCAAGTAGAGGCATACTAGGGACACTATGTTTTGTCTATGTATTCACACATGTACTAAGTTCCGGTTAACACAATTCTAGCATGAATAATAAACATTTATCATGATATAAGGAAATATAAATAACAACTTTATTATTGCCTCTAGGGCATATTTCCTTCAGTCTCCTACTTGCGCTAGAGTCAATAATTTAGTTCACATCGTCATGTGATTTAACACCAATAGTTCACATCTGTATGTGATTAACACCCATAGTTCACATCGCCATGTGACCAACACCCAAAGAGTTTACTAGAGTCAATAATCTAGTTCACATTGCTATGTGATTAACACCCAAAGAGTACTAAGGTGTGATCATGTTTTGCTCGTGAGAGAAGTTTAGTCAACGGGTCTATCACATTCAGAGCCGTATGTAATTTGCAAATATTCTGTGTCTACAATTCTCTGCATAGAGCTACTCTAGCTAATTGCTCCCACTTTCAATATGTATCCAGATTGAGACTTAGAGTCATCTGGATCGGTGTAAAAGCTTGCATCGACGTAACTCTTTACGACGAACTCTTTATCACCCCCATAACCGAGAAACATTTCCTTAGTCCTCACTAAGGATAATTTTGACCGCTGTCCAGTGATCTACTTCTAGATCACTATTGTACCCCCTTGCCAAACTAATGGCAAGGTACACAATAGGTCTGGTACACAACGCATACTTTATAGAACCTGTGACTGAGGCATAGGGAATGACTTTCATTCTCTTTCTATCTTCTGCCATGGTCGGGCTTTGAGTCTTACTCAATTTTACACCTTGTAATACAGACAAGAACTCCTTCTTTGACTGATCCATTTTGAACTCTTTCAAAAACTTGTCAAGTTATACACTCATTGAAATATCTTATCAAGCGTCTTGATCTATCTCTATAGATCTTGATGCCTAATATGTAAGCAGCTTCACCGAGGTCTTTCTTTGAAAATCTCCTTTCAAACTCTCCTTTATGCTTTCCAGAAAATTCTACATCATTTCCGATCAACAATATGTCATTCACATATACTTATCAGAAAGGCTGTAGTGCTCCCACTCACTTTCTTGTAAATACAGGCTTCACCGCAAGTCTGTTTAAAACTATATGCTTGGATCAACTCATCAGAGCGTATATTCCAACTCCGAGATGCTTGCACCAGTCCATTGATGGATCGCTGGAGCTTGAACACCTTTTTAGTACCTGATCGACAAAACCTTCTCGTTGCATCATATACAACTCTTCTTCCAGAAATCCAATTAGGAATGCAGTTTTGACATCCATCTGCCAAATTTCATAACCATATAATGCGGAAATTGCTAACATGATTCTGACAGACTTAAGCATCGCTACGGGTGAGAAAATCTCATCGTAGTCAACTCCTTGAACTTGTCGAAAACCTTTCGCAATAAGCCGAGCTTTGTAGACGATAACATTACCGTCAGCGTCAGTCTTCTTCTTGAAGATCCATTTATTTTCTATGACTTGCCGATCATCGGGCAAATCCACCAAAGTCCACACTTTGTTCTCATACATGGATCCCATCTCAGATTTCATGGCCTCAAGCCATTTTGCGGAATCTGGGCTCATCATCTCTTCCTCATAGTTCGTAGGTTCATCATGGTCTGGTAACATGACTTCTAGAATAGGATTACCGTACCACTATGGTGCGGACCGTACTCTGGAAGACCTACAAGGTTCTATAGTAACTTGATCTGAAGTTTCATGATCATCATCATTAGCTTCCTCACAAATTGGTGTAGTAATCATTGGAACTGATTTCTGTGATGAACTACTTTCCAATTCGAGAGAAGGTACAATTACCTCATCAAGCTCTACTTTCCTCCCACTCACTTCTTTCGCTCCTTCTCTAAAAAGGATCCATTCTTAGCAATGAATATCTTGCCTTCGGATCTGTGATAGAAGATGTACTCAACAGTTTCCTTTGGATATCCTATGAAGACGCATTCTTTGATTTGGGTTCGAGCTTATCATGTTGAAGCTTTTTCACATAAGCATCTCAGCCCCAAACTTTAAGAAACGACAAATTTGGTTTCTTGCCAAACCAAAGTTCATAAGGCGTCGTCTCAACAGATTTTGATGGTGCCTTGTTTAAAGTGAATGCAGCTGTCTCTAATGCTTAACCCCCAAATGATTATGGTAAATCGGTAAGAGACATCATATATCGCACCATATCCAATAAAGTGCGGTTACGACGTTCGGACACACCATTACGATTGAAGGAAATATGCCCTAGAGACAATAATAAAGTTATTATTTATTTCCTTATATCATGATAAATGCTTATTATTCATGCTAGAATTGTATTAACCGGAAACATAATACATGTGTGAATACATAGACAAACATAGTGTCACTAGTATGCCTCTACTTGACTAGCTCGTTAATCAAAGATGGTTAAGTTTCCTAACCATAGACATGAGTTGTCATTTGATTAACAGGATCACATCATTAGGACAATGATGTGATTGACTTGACCCATTCCGTTAGCTTAGCACTTGCTCGTTTAGTATGATGATATTGCTTTCTTCATGACTTATACACGTTCCTATAACTATGAGATTATGCAACTCTCGTTTACCGGAGGAACACTTTGTGTGCTACCAAATGTCACAACGTAACTGGGTGATTATAAAGGTGGTCTACAGGTGTCTCCGAAGGTACTTGTTGGGTTGGCGTATTTCGAGATTAGGATTTGTCACTCCGATTGTCGGAGAGGTATCTCTGGGCCCACTCGGTAATGCACATCACTATAAGCCTTGCAAGCATTGTAACTAATGAGTTAGTTGCAAGATGATGTATTACGGAACGTGTAAAGAGACTTGCCGGTAACAAGATTGAACTAGGTATTGAGATACCAACGATTGAATCTCGGACAAGTAACATACCGATGACAAAGGGAACAACGTATGTTGTTATGCGGTTTGACCGATAAAGATCTTTGTAGAATATGTAGGAGCCAATATGAGCATCCATGTTCTGCTGTTGGTTATTGACCGGGAACGTGTCTCGGTCATGTCTACATAGTTCTCGCACCCGTAGGGTCCGCACGCTTAAGGTTTTGATGACAGTTGTATTATGAGTTTATGAGTTTTGATGTACCGAAGGAGTTTGGAGTCCCGGATGAGATCGGGGACATGACGAGGAGTCTCGAAATGGTCGAGACGTAAAGATCGATATATTGGACGACTATATTCGGACATTGGAAAGGTTCCGAGTGGTTCGAGTATTTTTCGAAGTACCAGGGAGTTACGGGAACACACGGAAGAAGTATATGGGCCTTATTAGGCTTTAGGGGAGAGAGAGAGGAAGGCCGCGCGCCCCCCAATGACTAGTCCAAATTGGACTAGGGGGAGGGGCACCGCCCCCTCCTTCCTTCTCTTCCCTCTCCCCCTTCCTTGTCTCCTACTCCTACTACATGGAAGGGGAGGAATCCTACTCCCGGTGGGAGTAGGACTCCTCCAGGGCGCGCCATAGGGGCCGACCCTCTCCCCCTCCTTAACTCCTTTATATACGGGGCAGGGGGGCACCTCTAGACATAACAACAATTGATCTCTTGATCTCTTTGCGGTGCCCCCCTCCACCATAGTTCTCCTTGATAATATTGTTAGCGGTGCTTAGGCGAAGCCCTGCAATGGTAGAACATCAAGATCGTCACCACGCCGTCGTGCTGACGGAACTCTTCCCCGACATTCTTCTGGATTGGAGTCCGAGGATCGTCATCGAGCTGAACGTGTGCTAGAACTCGGAGGTGCCGTAGTTTCGGTGCTTGATCGGTCGAGCCGTGAAGACGTACGACTACATCAACCGCGTTGTTCTAACGCTTCCGTTTTCGGTCTACGAGGGTACGTGGACAACACTCTCCCCTCTCGTTGCTATGCATCACCATGATCTTGCATGTGCGTAGGATAATTTTTGAAATTACTATGTTCCCCAATAGTGGTATCAGAACCTAGGTTTTATGCGTAGATGTTATACGCACGAGTAGAACACAAGTGAGTTGTGGGCGATACAAGTCATACTGCTTACCAGCATGTCATACTTCGGTTCGGTGGTATTGTTGGATGAAGCTGCCCAGACCGACATTACGCGTACGCTTACGCGAGACTGGTTCTACCGACGTGCTTTGCACACAGGTGGATGGCGGGTGTCTGTTTCTCCAACTTTAATTGAATCGAGTGTGGCTACGCCCGGTCCTTGCGTAGGTTAAAACATCACTAACTTGACGAACTATCGTTGTGGTTTTGATGCGTAGGTAAGAATTAAGAACGGTTCTTGCTCAGCCCGTAGCAGCCACGTAAAATTTGCAACAACAAAGTAGAGGACGTCTAACTTGTTTTTGCAGGGCATGTTGTGATGTGATATGGTCAAGACGTGATGCTATATTTTATTGTATGAGATGATCATGTTTTGTAACCGAGTTATCGGCAACTGGCAGGAGCCATATGGTTGTCGCTTTATTGTATGAAATGCAAACGCCCTGTAATTGCTTTACTTTATCACTAAGCGGTAGCGATAGTCATAGAAGCAATCGATGGCGTAATGACAACGATGCTACGATGGAGATCAAGGTGTCGCGCCGGTGATGATGGTGATCACGATGATGCTTCGGAGATGGATATCACAAGCACAAGATGATGATGGCCATATCATATCACTTATATTGATTGCATGTGATGTTTATCCTTTATGCATCTTATCTTGCTTTGATTGACGGTAGCATTTTAAGATGATCTCTCACTAAATATCAATAAGTGTTCTCCCTGAGTATGCACCGTTGTGAAAGTTCTTCGTGCTGAGACACCACGTGATGATCGGGTGTGATAGGCTCTACATTCAGATACAGCGGGTGCAAAACAGTTACACATGCCGAATACTCAGGTTAAACTTGACGAGCCTAGAATATACAGATATGGCCTCGGAACACGGAGACCGAAAGGTCGAACGTGAATTATATAGTAGATATGATCAACATAGTGATGTTCACCATTGAAAACTACTCCATCTCACATGATGATCGGACATGGTTTAGTTGATTTGGATCACGTGATCACTTAGATGACTAGAGAGATGTCTGTCTAAGTGGGAGTTCTTTAGTAATATGATTAATTGAACTTAAATTTATCATGAACTTAGTCCTGGTAGTGTTTTCCAGATTATGTTGTAGATTAATAGCTCGCGTTATTGCTTTCATATGTTTATTTTGATATGTTCCTAGAGAAAATTGTGTTGAAAGATGTTAGTAGCAATGATGCGGATTGGATCCGTGATCTGAGGATTATCCTCATTGCTGCACAGAAGAATTATGTCCTTGATGCACCACTAGGTGACAAACCTATTGCAGGAGCAGATGCAGACGTTATGAACGTTTGGCTAGCTCAAAATGATGACTACTTGATAGTTTAGTGCACCATGCTTAAACGGCTTAGAATCGGTACTTCAAAGATGTTTTGAACGTCATGGACCATATGAGGTGTTCCAGGAGTTGAAGTTAATATTTCCAGCAAATACCCGAGTTGAGAGATATGAAGTCTCCAACAAGTTCTATAGCTAAAAGATGGAGGAGAATGGCTCAACTAGTGAGCATGTGCTTAGATTGTATGGGTACTACAATCGCTTGAATTAAGTGGGAGTTAATCTTCTAGATAAGATAGCGATTGATAGAGTTCTCTAGTCACCATCACCAAGTTGCTAGAATTTCGTGATGAACTATAGTATGCAAGGGATGAAAAAAATGATTCCCAAACTCTTCGTGATGTTGAAATCGACGAAGGTAGAAATCAAGAAAGACCATCAAGTGTTGATGATTGACAAGACCACTAGTTTCAAGAAAAGGGCAAAGGGAAAGAAAGGGAATTTCAAGTAGAATGACAAGCAAGTTTTCACTCCCGCGAAGAAGCCCAAAGCTGGACCAGAGCCTGAAACTGAGTGCTTACACTGCAAAGGAAATGGTCACTGGAAGCGGAAATGCCCTAAATATTTGGTGGATAAGAAGGATGGCAAAGTTAACAAGGGTATATTTGATATACAGGTTATTGATGTGTACATTACTAGTGTTTATAGTAGCCCCTAAGTATTTGATACTTGTTCAGTTGCTAAAAATTAATAACTAGAAACATGAGTTACAGAATAAACAGAGACTAGTTGAGGGTGAAGTGACGATGTGTGTTGGAAGTGGTTCCAATATAGATATGATCATCATCGCACACTCCCTATACTTTCGGGATTAGTGTTAAACCTAAATAAATTTTATTTGGTGTTTGCGTTGAGCATAAATATGATTCGATCATGTTTATTGCAATACGGTTATTCATTTAAAGTCAGAGAATAATTATTGTTCTATTTACATGAATAAAACCTTCAATGGTCATACACCCAATGAAAATAGTTTGTTGGATCTCGATCGTAGTGATACACATATTCATAATATTGATGCCAAAAGATGCAAAGTTAATAATGATAGTGCAACTTATTTATGGCATTGCCGTTTGGGTCATATCGGTGTAAAGCGCATGAAGAAACTCCATAAAGATGGATTTTCAAAATCACTTGGTTATGAATCATTTTGATGCTTGCGAACCATGCCTTTTGGGCAGGATGACTAAAACTCCGTTCTCCAGAACAATGGAACGAGCAACTAACTTGTTGGAAATAATACATACAGATGTATGCGGTCCAATAAGTGTTGATGCTCGTGGTGGGTATCGTTATTTTTTGACCTTCACAGATGATTTGAGCAGATATGGGTATATCTACTTGATGAAACATAAGTTTGAAATGGTTGAAAGGTTCAAAGAATTTCAGAGTGAAGTGTAAAATCATCGTAACAAGAAAATAAAGTTTCTGCGATCTAATCGTGGAGATGAATATTTGAGTTACGAGTTTGGTCTTCATATAAAACAATGTGGAATAGTTTCACAGTTCACGCCACCTGGAACACCACAACGTTATGGTGTGTCCGGACATCATAATCGCACTTTATTGGATATTGTGTGATTTATGATGTTTCTTATTGGTTTACCACTATCGTTTTGGGGTTATGCATTAGAGACAACTGCATTCACTTTAAAAAGATGCACCATCAAAATCCGTTGAGACAACGCCTTATGAACTGTGGTTTGGAAAGAAACCAAAGTTGTCGTTTCTTAAAAGTTTGGGGTTGCGATGCTTATGTGAAAAAGCTTCAACCTGATAAGCTTGAATCCAAATCGGAGAAGTGCGTCTTCATAGAATACCCAAAGGAAACTGTTGGGTACACCTTCTATCACATATCCGAAGGCAAGATATTCGTTGCTAAGAATGGATCCTTTCTAGAGAAGAAGTTTCTCTCGAAAGAAGTGAGTGGGAGGAAAGTAGAACTTGATGAGGTAACTGTACCTACTCCCTTATTGGAAAGTAGTTCATCATAGAAATTAGTTCCTGTGATTCCTACACCAATTAGTGAGGAAGCTAATGATGTTGATCATGAAACTTCAGATTAAGTTACTACAAAACCTCGTAGGTCTTCCAAAGTACATTACACACCAGAGTGGTATGGTAATCCTGTTCTGGAAGTCATGTTACTAGACCATGATAAACCTACGAACTATGAGGAAGCGATGATGAGCCCAAATTCCATGAAATGGCTTGAGGCCATGAAATCTGAGATGGGATCCATGCATGAGAACAAAGTATGGACTTTGGTGGACTTGCCCGATGATCGGCAAGCCATAGAAAATAAATGGATCTTCAAGAGGAAGACACACGATGATATTAGTGTTACTATCTACAAAGCTCGACTTGTCGCAAAAAGTTTTCCGACAAGTTCAAGGTGTTGAATACAATGAGATTTTCTCACTCGTATCGATGCATAAGTCTGTCCGAATCATGTTAGGAATTGCCACATTTTATGAAATCTGGCAAATGGATGTCAAAACTGCATTCCTTAATGGATTTATTAAAGAAAAGTTGTATATGATACAACCAGAAGGTTTTTTCAATCCTAAAGGTGCTAACAAAGTGTGCATGCTCCAGCGATCCATCTATGGACTGGTGCAAGCATCTCGGAGTTGGAATATACGCTTTGATGAGTTGATCAAAGCATATTGTTTTATACAGACTTTTGGAGAAGCCTGTATTTACAAGATAGTGAGTGGGAGCTCTGTAGCATTTATAAATACTATATGTAGATGACATATTGTTGTTTGGAAATGATATAGAATTTCTGGATAGCATAAAAGGATACTTGAATAAGAGTTTTTAAAAGAAAGACCTCAGTAAAGCTACTTATATATTAAGCATCAAGATCTATTGAGATAGATCAAGACGCTTGATAAGTTTTTCAATAAGTACATACCTTGTCAAGATTTTGAAGTAGCTCAAAATGGAACAGTCAAAGAAAGAGTTCTTACCTGTGTTGCAAAGGTGTGAAATTGATTAAGACTGAAATCCCGACCACGACAGAAAAGAGAATGAAAGTCATTCCCTATGCCTCGGTCATAGGTTCTATAAAGTATGTTATGCTATGTACCAGACCTATTGTATACCTTGCTCTGAATTTGGCAAGGGAGTACAATAGTGATCTAGGAGTAGATCACTGGACATTGGTCAAGAATATCCTTAGTGAGGACTAAGGAAATATTTCTCGATTATGGAGGTGATAAAAGAGCCCGTCGTAAAGAGTTACATCAGTGCAAGCTTCTACACCGATCCAGATGACTCTAAGTCTCAATCTGGATACATATTGAAAGTTGGAGCAATTAGCTAGAGTAGCTCCGTGCAGAGCAGTGTAGACACAGAATATTTGCAAAATACATACGGCTCTGAATGTGACAGACCCGTTGACTAAGCTTCTCTCATGAGCAAAACATGATCACACCTTAGTACTCTTTGGGTGTTAATCACATAGCGATGTGAACCAGATTATTGACTCTAGTAAAACCTTTGGGTGTTGGTCACATGACGATATGAACTACGGGTGTTAATCATATACAGATATGAATATTGATGTTAAATCACATAGCGATGTGAACTAGATTATTGACTCTAGTGCAAGTGGGAGACTGAAGGAAATATGCCCTAGAGGCAATAATAAAGTTATTATTTATTTCCTTATATCATGATAAATGCTTATTATTCATGCTAGAATTGTATTAACTGGAAACATAATACATGTGTGAAATCATAGACAAACATAGTGTCACTAGTATGCCTCTACTTGACTAGCTCGTTAATCAAAGATGGTTAAGTTTCCTAACCATAGACATGAGTTGTCATTTGATTAACGGGATCACATCATTAGGAGAATGATGTGATTGACTTGACCCATTCCGTTAGCTTGGAACTTGATCGTTTAGTATGATGTTATTGCTTTCTTAATGACTTATACACGTTCCTATAACTATGAGATTATGCAACTCCCGTTTACCTGAGGAACACTTTGTGTGCTACCAAACGTCACAACATAACTGGGTTATTATAAAGGTGCTCTACAGGTGTCTCCAAAGGTACTTGTTGGGTTGGCGTATTTCGAGATTAGGATTTGTCACTCTGATTGTCGGAGAGGTATCTCTGGGCCCACTCGGTAATGCACAACACTATAAGCCTTGCAAGCATTGTAACTAATGAGTTAGTTGCAGGATGATGTATTACGGAATGAGTAAAGAGACTTGTCGGTAACGAGATTGAACTAGGTATTGAGATACCGACAATCAAATCTCGGACAAGTAACATACCGATGACAAAGGGAAAAACGTATGTTGTTATACGGTTTGACCGATAAAGATCTTCGTAGAATACGTAGGAGCCAATATGAGCATCCAGGTTCCGCTATTGGTTATTGACCGGAAACGTGTCTCGGTTATGTCTACATAGTTCTCGTACCCATAGGGTCCGCACGCTTAAGGTTTTGATGACAGTTATATTATGAGTTTATAAGTTTTGATGTACCGAAGGAGTTCGGAGTCCCGGATGAGATCGGGGACATGATGAGGAGTCTCGAAATGGTTGAGACGTAAAGATCGATATATTGGATGACTATATTCGTACATCGGAAAGGCTCCAAGTGGTTCGGGTATTTTTCGGAGTACTGGGAGTTACGGGAATACGGGGAAGAATTATATGGGCCTTATTGGTCTTTAGGGGACAGAGAGGCAGGACGCGCGCTCCCCCCCCCCAATGACTAGTCTGAATTGGACTAGGGGGAGGGGTGGCGCCCCCTCCTTCCTTCTCTTCCCTCTCCTCCTTCCTTGTCTCCTACTCCTACTACATGGAAGGGGAGGAATCCTACTCCCGGTGGTTGTAGAACTCCTCCAGGGTGCACCATAGGGGCCGGCCCTCTCCCCCTCCTCCACTCCTTTATATACGAGGGCAGGGGGACACCTCTAGACATAACACCAATTGATCTCTTGATCTCTTAGCCGTGTGCGGTGCCCCCCTCCACCATAGTTCTCCTCGATAATATTGTAGCGGTGCTTAGGCGAAGCCCTGCAACGATAGAACATCAAGATCGTCACCACGCCGTCGTGCTGACGGAACTCTTCCCTGACATTCTGCTGGGTCAGAGTACGGGGAACGTCATCGAGCTGAACGTGTGCTAGAACTCGGAGGTGCCGTAGTTTCGGTGCTTGATCGGTCGGGCCGTGAAGACGTACGACTACATCAACCGCGTTGTTCTAACGCTTACGCTTTTGGTCTACTAGGGTACATGGACAACACTCTCCCCTCTCGTTGCTATGCATCACCATGATCTTGCGTCTGCGTAGGATAATTTTTGAAATTACTACGTTCCCCAACAACAATGTGGTGTTCCACGTGGCATGAGCTGTGAAACTATTCCACATTGTTTAAATGAAGGTCAAACTCGTAACTCAAATATTCTCCTCCACGATCAAATCGCAAAACTTTTATTTTCTTGTTATGATGATTCTCCACTTCACTCTGAAATTCTTTGAACTTTTCAAATGTTTCAGACTTGTGTTTCATTAAGTAGATATACCCATATCTGCTTAAATCATCTGTGAAGGTTAGAAAATAACGATACCCGCCACGAGCATCAACACTCATTGGACCACATGCATCGGTATGTATTATTTTTCCAATAAATCACTAGCTCGTTCCATTGTTCTGGAGAATGGATTTTTAGTCATCTTGCCAATAAGGTACGGTTCGCAAGTATCAAATGATTCATAATCAAGTGATTCCAAAAATCCATCTTTATGGATTTTCTCCATGTGCTTTACACCGATATGACCCAAACGGTAGTGCCACAAATAAGTTGCACAATCATTATCAACTTTACATCTTTTGGCATCAATATTATGAATATGTGTATTACCACGATCGAGATTCAATAAACCATCAACATTGGGTGTATGACCATAGAAGGTTTTATTCATGTAAATAGAATAACAATTATTCTCTATCTTAAATGAATAAACGTATTGCAATAAACATGATCTAATCATATTCATGCTCAACGCAAACACCAAATTACATTTATTCAGGTTCAACACTAATACCGAAAGTATAGGGAGTGTGTCATGATGATGATCTCAATCTTGGAACCACTTCGAACACACATCGTTACTTCATCTTCAACTAGTCTCTATTTATTCTGCAACTCCTGTTTCAAGTTACTAATTTTAGCAACTGAACAAGTATCAAATACCCAGGGGTTACTATGAGCACTACTAAGGTACACATCAATAACATGCATATCAAATATACCTTTGTTCACTTTGCCGTCCTTCTTATCTGCCAAATATTCGGGGCAGTACCGCTTCCAGTGACCAGTCCCTTTTGAAGTAGAAGCACTCAATTTCAGGCTTAGGTCCAGACTTGGGCTTCTTCCCGGGAGTAGCAACTTGCTTGCTATTCTTCTTGAAGTTCCCCTTCTTCCCTTTACCCTTTTCTTGAAACTAGTGGTCTTGTCAATCATCAACACTTGATGCTCTTTCTTGATTTCTACCTTCGTCGGTTTCAGCATCACGAAGAGCTCGGGAATTGTTTTCGTCATCCCTTGCATACTATAGTTCATCATGAAGTTCTAGTAACTTGGCGATGGTGACTAGAGAACTCTGTCAATCACTATCAAATCTGGAAGATTAACTCCCACTTGATTCAAGCGATTGTAGTACCCAGACATTCTGAGCACATGCTCACCACCTGAGCAATTCTCCTCCATCTTTTAGGCGAAGTATTTGTCATAGGTCTCATACCTATTGACACGGACATGAGTCTGAAATACCAATTTCAGCTCTTGGAACATCTCATATGCTCCGTGGCGTTCAAAACATTTTTGAAGTCTCGGTTCTAAGCCGTAAAGCATGGTGCACTAAACTATCAAGTAGTCATCATTTTGAGCTAGCCAAATGTTCACAACGTCTGCATCTGCTCCTGCAATAGGTCTATCACCTAGTGGTGCATCAAGGACATAATTCTTCTGTGCAGCAATGAGGATAAACCTCAGATTATGGACCTAGTCCGCATCATTGCTACTATTATCTTTCAACTTAGTTTTCTCTAGGAACATATAAAAATCATAGGGAAGCTACAACGCGAGCTATTGATCTACAACATAATTTGCAAAATACTATCAAGACTAAGTTCATGATAAATTAAAGTTCAATTAATCATATTACTTAAGAACTCCCACTTAGATAGACATCCCTCTAGTCATCTAAATGATCACGTGATCCATATCAACTAAACCATGTCTGATCATCACGTGAGATGGAGTAGTTTTCAATAGTGAACATCTCTATGTTGATCATATCTACTATATGGTTCACGTTCGACCTTTTGGTCTCCAGTGTTCTGAGGCCATATCTGCATATGCTAGGTTCGTCAAGTTTAGCCCAACTATTCTGCATGTGCCAGACTGGCTTGCACCCGTTGTATGTGAACGTAGATCTTATCACACCCAATCATCACGTGGTGTCTCAACACGAATAACTGTTGCAACGGCGCGTACTCAGGGAGAACACTTATACATTGAAATTTTAGTAAGGGATCATTGAGGGAGTCCTGGATTAGGGGGTCCTCGGACAGCCGGACTATATGCTTATGCCGGACTATTGGACTATGAAGATACAAGATTGAAGACTTCGTCCCGTGTCCGGGTGGGACTCTCCTTTGCGTGGAAGGCAAGCTTGGCAATTCGGATATGTAGATTCCCTTCTCTGTAACCGACTCTGTGTAACCCTAGCCCCCTCCTGTGTCTATATAAACCGGAGGGTTTACTCCGTAGGACAACAACAATCATAATCATAGGCTAGCTTCTGAAGGAAATATGCCCTAGATGTAATAATAAAGTTATTATTTATTTCCTTATTTCATGATAATTGTTTATTATTCATGCTAGAATTGTATTAGTCGGAAACATGATACATGTGCGAATACATAGACAAACAGAGTGTCACTAGTATGCCTCTACTTGACTAGCTCGTTAATCAAAGATGGTTATGTTTCCTAGCCATAGACATGAGTTGTCATTTGATTAACGGGATCACATCATTAGGAGAATGATGTGATTGACATGACCCATACAGTTAGCTTAGCACCCGATCGTTTAGTATGTTGCTATTGCTTTCTTCATGACTTATACACGTTCCTATGACTATGAGATTATGCAACTCCCGTTTACCGGAGGAACACTTTGTGTGCTACCAAATGTCACAACGTAACTGGGTGATTATAAAGGTGCTCTACAGGTGTGTCCGAAGGTACTTGTTGGGTTGGCGTATTTCGAGATTAGGATTTGTCACTCCGAATGTCGGAGAGGTATCTCTGGGCCCTCTCGGTAATGCACATCACTTAAGCCTTGCAAGCAATGCAACTAATGAGTTAGTTGCGAGATGATGTATTACGGAACGAGTAAAGAGACTTGCCGGTAATGAGATTGAACTAGGTATTGGATACCGACGATCGAATCTCGGGCAAGTAACATACCGATGACAAAGGGAACAACGTATGTTGTTATGCGGTCTGACCGATAAAGATCTTCGTAGAATATGTAGGAACCAATATGGGCATCCAGGTCCCGCTATTGGTTATTGACCGGAGACGTGTTTCGGTCATGTCTACATTGTTCTCGAACCGTAGGGTCCGCACGCTTAGGGTTTTGATCACAGTTATATTATGAGTTTATGAGTTTTGATGTACCGAAGGAGTTCGGAGTCCCGAATGAGATCAGGGACATGACGAGGAGTCTCGAAATGGTCGAGACATAAAGATCGATATATTGGACGACTATATTCGGAGTTCGGAAAGGTTCCGAGTGATTCGGGTATTTATCGGAGTACCGGAGAGTTATGGGAACTCGCCGGGGAGAAGTATTGGGCCTTATTGAGCCATACGGGAAAGAGAGAGGGGCTGCCTAGGGCAGGCCGCGCGCCCCCCATGGCCTAGTCCGAATTGGACTAGGGGGAGGGGCCGCACCCCCTCCTTCCTTCCCTTCTCTCTTCCCCTTCCTTGTCTCCTACTCCTACTACATGGAAGGGTTTCTAGTTGGACTAGGAAAGGGGGAATCCTACTCCCGGTGGGAGTAGGACTCCCCTAGGGCGCGCCATAGAGAGGGCCGGCCCTCCCCTCCTCGACTCCTTTATATACGAGGGCAGGGGGCACCCCATGGACACACAAGTTGATCTTCGTGATCGTTCCTTAGCCGTGTGCGGTGCCCCCCTCCACGATATTACACCTCGGTCATATTGTAGCGGTGCTTAGGAGAAGCCCTGCGACAGTTGAACATCAAGATCATCACCACGCCGTCGTGCTGACAGAACTCCTCCCCGAAGCTTTGCTGGATCGGAGCTCGGGGTGCGTCATCGAGCTGTACGTGTGTCAAGAACTCGGAGGTACCGGAGTAACGGTGCTTGGATCGGTTGGACCGGGAAGACGTACGACTACTTCCTCTACGTTGCGTCAACGCTTCCGCTTCGGTCTACGAGGGTACGTAGACAACACTCTCCCCTCTCGTTGCTATATCATCACCATGATCTTGCGTGTGCGTAGGAATTTTTTTGAAATTACTACGTTCCCCAACAGTGGCATCCGAGCCAGGTTTTATGTGTTGATGTTATATGCACGAGTAGAACACAAGTGAGTTGTGGGCGATATAAGTCATACTGCTTACCAGCATGTCATACTTTGGTTCGGCGGTATTGTTGGATGAAGCGGCCCGGACCAACATTACGCGTACACTTACGCGAGACTGGTTTTACCGCCGTGCTATGCACACAGGTGACTAGCGGGTGTCAGTTTCTCTAACTTTAGTTGAACCGAGTGTGGCTATGCCCGGTCCTTGAGAAGGTTAAAACAGCACCAACTTGACGAACTATCGTTGTGGTTTTGATGCGTAGGTGAGAACGGTTCTTGCTCAGCCCGTAGCAGACACGTAAAACTTGCAACAACAAAGTAGAGGACGTCTAACTTGTTTTTGCAGGGCATGTTGTGATGTGATATGGTCAAGACGTGATGAGATATAAGTTTTTGCATAAGATGATCATGTTTTGTTGAAGTTATCGGCAACTGGCAAAAGCCTTATGGTTGTCTCTCTATTGCATAAGATGCAAGCGCCAAATAATTGCTTTACTTTATCGCTATGCGATAGCAATAGTTGCAAGAGCAATTGTTGGCGAGACGACCATGTGACGACACATTGATATAGATCAAGATGATGGAGATCATGGTGTCATGCCGGTAACGATAGAGATCATGACAGTACTTTGGAGATGGAGATCAAAGGCGCAAGATGATCATGGCCATATCATGTCACATATTTTGATTGCATATGATGTTTATCTGTTATACATCTTATTCTGTTTGACGGTAGCATTATAAGATGATCTCTCACTAAAATTATCAAGAAGTGTTCCCCCTGAGTATGCACCGTTGCCAAAGTTCGTCGTGCCCAGACACCACGTGATGATCGGGTGTGATAAGCTCTACGTCCATCTACAACGGGTGCAAGCCAGTTTTGCACATGCGGAATACTCAGGTTAAACTTGACGAGCCTAGCATATGCAGATATGGCCTCGGAACAGGGAGACCAAAAGGTCGAGCGTGAATCATATAGTATATATGATCAACATAATGATGTTCACCATTGAAAGCTACTCCATTTCACGTGATGATCGGTTATGGTTTAGTTGATTTGGATCACGTGATCACTTAGATGACTAGAGAGATGTCTGTCTAAGTGGGAGTTCTTAAGTAATATGATTAATTGAACTTAAATTTATCATGAACTTAGTCCTGGTAGTATTTTGCAAATTATGTTGTAAGATCAAAAGCTTGCGTTGTTGCTTTCATATGTTTATTTTGATATGTTCCTAGAAAAATTGTGTTGAAAAATGTTAGTAGCAATGATGCGGATTGGATCCGCGATCTGAGGTTTATCCTCATTGCTGCATAGAAGAATTATGTCCTTAATGCACTGCTAGGTGACAGACCTATTGCAGGAGCAGATGCAGACGTTATGAACGTTTGGCTAGCTCAATATGATGACTACTTGATAGTTTAAGTGCACCATGCTTAACGGCTTAGAATCGGGACTTCAAAGACGTTTTGAACGTCATGGACCATATGAGATGTTCCAGGAGTTGAAGTTAATATTTCAAGCAAATACCCAAGTTGAGAGATATAAAGTCTCCAACAAGTTCTATAGCTAAAAGATGGAGGAGAATTGCTCAACTAGTGAGCATGTGCTCAAATTGTCTGGGTACTACAATCGCTTGAATCAAGTGGGAGTTAATCTTCCAGATAAGATAGTGATTGACAGAATTCTCTAGTCACCATCACCAAGTTAGTAGAACTTCGTGATGAACAATAATATGCAAGGGATAACGGAAACGATTCCCAAGCTCTTCGTGATGCTAAAATCGACGAAGGTAGAAATCAAGAAAGAACATCAAGTGTTGATGGTTAACAAGACCACTAGTTTCAAGAAAAGGGGCAAAGGGATAGAAGGGAACTTCAAGAAGAACGGCAAGCAAGTTGCTGCTCAAGTGAAGAAGCCCAAGCCTGGACCTAAGCCTAAGACTAAGTGCTTCTACTGCAAAGGGACTGGTCATTGGAAGCAGAACTACCCCAAGTATTTGGCGGATAAGAAGGATGGCAAAGTGAACAAAGGTATATTTGATATACATGTTATTGATGTGTACTTTACTAGTGTTTATAGCAACCCCTCGGTATTTGGTACTGGTTCGGTTGCTAAGAGTAGTAACTCGAAACGGGAGTTGCAGAATAAACAGAAACTAGTTAAGGGTGAAGTGACGATGTATGTTGAAAGTAGTTTCAAGATTGATATGATCATCATCGCACACTCCCTATACTTTCGGGATTAGTGTTGAACCTAAATAAATGTTATTTGGTGTTTGCGTTGAGCATGAATATGATTTGATCGTGTTTATTGCAATACGGTTATTCATTTAAGTAAGAGAATAAACTGTTGTTCTGTTTACATGAATAAAACCTTATATGGTTACACACCCAATGAAAATGGTTCATTGGATCTCGAGTAGTGATACACATATTTATAATATTGAAACCAAAAGATGCAAAGTTAATAATGATAGTGCAACTTATTTGTGGCACTGCCGTTTTGGTCATATCGGTGTAAAGCGCATAAAGAAACTCCATGTTGATGGACTTTTGGAATCACTTGATTATAAATCACTTGATGCTTGCAAACCATGCCTCATGGGCAAGATGACTAAGACTCCGTTCTCCGGAATAGTGGAGCGAGCAACTGACTTATTGGAAATAATACATACTGATGTATGCGGTCCGATGAGTGTTAAGGCTCGCGGCGGGTATCGTTATTTTCTAACCTTCACAGATGATTTGAGCAGATATGGGTATATCTACTTGATGAAACATAAGTCTGAAACATTTGAAAAGTTCAAAGAATTTCAGAGTGAAGTGGAAAATCATCGTGACAAGAAAATAAGGTTTCTACGATCTGATCGCGGAGACAAATATTTGAGTTACGAGTTTGGTCTTCAGTTAAAACAACGTGAAATAGTTTCACAAATTCGTGCCACCTGGAACACCACAGCATAATGGTGTGTCCGAACGTCATAACCGTACTTTATTGGATATCGTACAATCTATGATGTTTCTTACCGATTTACCACTATCGTTTTGGGATCATGCATTAAAGACAGCTGCATTCACATTAAAAAGGGCACCATCTAAATCCGTTGAGACGTCACAATCTGAACTGTGGTTTGGCAAGAAACCAAAGTTGTCGTTTCTTAAAGTTTGGGGTTGTGATGCTTATGTGAAAAAGTTTCATCCTGATAAGCTCAAACCCAAATCGGAGAAATATGTCTTCATAGGATACCCAAAGGAGACTGTTGGGTACACCTTCTATCACAGATCCGAAGGCAAGACATTCGTTGCTAAGAATGGATCCTTTCTAGAGAAGGAGTTTCTCTCGAAAGAAGTGAGTGGGAGGAAAGTTGAAACTTGATAAGGTAATTGTACCTTCTCCCTTATTGGAAAGTAGTTCATCACAGAAATCTGTTCCTGTGACTACTACACCAATTAGTGAGGAAGCTAATGATGATGATCATGTAACTTCAGATCAAGTTACTATCGAATCTCATAGGTAAACCAGAGTGAGATCCGCACCAGAGTGGTACGGTAATCCTGTTCTGGAAGTCATGTTACTAGACCATGACGAACTTGTGAACTATGAGGAAGCGATGATGAGCCCAGATTCCGCGAAATGGTTTGAGGCCATGAAATCTGAGATAGGATCCATATATGAGAACAAAGTATGGACTTTGGGTGGACTTGCTCGGTGATCGGCAAGCCATTAAGAATAAATGGATCTTCAAGAGGAAGACGGACGCTGATAGTAGTGTTACTATCTGCAAAGCTAGAATTGTCGCAAAAAGATTTTCGACAAGTTCAAGGTGTTGACTACGATGAGAGTTTCTCACTCGTATCTATGCTTAAGTCTGTCCGAATCATGTTAGCAATTGCCGCATTTTATGAAATCTGGCAAATGGATAAACAAAACTGCATTCCTTAATGGATTTATTAAAGAAGAGTTGTATATGATGCAACCAGAAGGTTTTGTCAATCATAAAGGTGCTAACAAAATATGCAAGCTCCAATGATCCATCTATGGACTGGTGCAAGCATCTCGGAGTTGGAATATGCGCTTTGATAAGTTGATCAAAGCATATAGTTTTATACAGACTTGCGGTGAAGCCTGTATTTACTAGAAAGTGAGTGGGAGCACTACAGCATTTTTGATAAGTATATGTGAATGACATATTGTAGATCGGAAATAATGTAGAATTATTCTGCAAAGCATAAAGGAGTTTTTCAAAGAAAGGCCTCGGTGAAGCTGCTTACATATTGAGCATCAAGATCTATAGAGATACATCAAGACATTTGATAAGATTTTTCAATGAGTACATACCTTGACAAGATTTTGAAGTAGTTCAAAATGGAACAGTCAAAGAAAGAGTTCTTGCCTGTGTTACAAGGTGTGAAATTGAGTAAGACTCAAAACCCGACCACGGCAGAAGATACAAAGAGAATGAAAGTCATTCCCTATGCCTTGACCATAGGTTCTATAAAATATGCCATGTTGTGTACCAGATCTATTGTATACCCCACACTGAGTTTGGCAAGGGAGTACAATAGTGATCTAGGAGTAGATCACTGGACAGCGGTCAAAATTATCCTTAGTGGAACAAGGATATGTTTCTCGATTATGGAAGTGACAAAAGGTTCGTCGTAAAAGGTTACGTCGATGCAAGTTTTGACACTGTTCTAGATGACTCTAAGTCTCAATATGGATACATATTGAAAGTGGGAGCAATTAGCTAGAGTAGCTCCATGCAGAGCATTGTTGACATAGAAATTTGCAAAATACATACGGATCTGAATGTGGCAGACCCGTTGACTAAACTTCTCTCACAAGCAAAACATGATCACACCTTAGTACTCTTTGGGTGTTAATCACATAGCGATGTGAACTAGATTACTGAATCTAGTAAACCCTTTGGGTGTTGGTCACATGACGATGTGCACTATGGGTGTTAATAACATGATGATGTGAACTATCGATGTTAATCACATGGCGATGTGATCTAGATTATTGACTCTAGTGCAAGTGGGAGACTGAAGGAAATATGCCCTAGAGGCAATAATAAAGTTATTATTTATTTCCTTATTTCATGATAATTGTTTATTGTTCATGCTAGAATTGTATTAGTCGGAAACATGATACATGTGTGAATACATAGACAAATAGAGTGTCACTAGTATGCCTCTACTTGACTAGCTCGTTAATCAAAGATGGTTATGTTTCCTAGCCATAGACATGAGTTGTAATTTGATTAACGGGATCACATCATTAGGAGAATGATGTGATTGACATGACCCATTCAGTTAGCTTAGCACCCGATCGTTTAGTATGTTGCTATTGCTTTCTTCATGACTTATACATGTTCCTATGACTATGAGATTATGCAACTCCCGTTTACCGGAGGAACACTTTGTGTGCTACCAAACGTCACAACGTAACTGGGTGATTATAAAGGTGCTCTACAGGTGTCTCCGAAGGTACTTGTTGGGTTGGCGTATTTCGAGATTACGATTTGTCACTCCGAATGTCGGAGAGGTATCTCTGGGCCCTCTCGGTAATGCACATCACTTAAGCCTTGCAAGCAATGCAACTAATGAGTTAGTTGCGAGATGATGTATTACGGAACGAGTAAAGAGACTTGCCGGTAACGAGATTGAACTAGGTATTGGATACAGACAATCGAATCTCGGGCAAGTAATATACCGATGACAAAGGGAACAATGTATGTTGTTTTGTGGTCTGACCGATAAAGATCTTCGTAGAATATGTAGGAATCAATATGGGCATCCAGGTCCCGCTATTGGTTATTGACCGGAGACGTGTCTCGGTCATGTCTACATTGTTTTCGAACCGTAGGGTCCGCACGCTTAAGGTTTTGATGACAGTTATATTATGAGTTTATGAGTTTTGATGTACCGAAGAAGTTCGGAGTCTCGGATGAGATCGGGGACAGGATGAGGAGTCTCGAAATGGTCGAGACGTAAAGATCGATATATTGGACGACTATATTCGGAGTTCGGAAAGGTTCCGAGTGATTCGTGTATTTATCGGAGTACCGGAGAGTTACGGGAATTCGCCGGGGAGAAGTATTGGGCCTTATTGGGCCATACGGGAAAGAGAGAGGGGCTGCCTAGGGCAGGCCGCGCCCCCCCCCATGGCCTAGTCCGAATTGGACTAGGGGGAGGGGCCGCACCCCCTCCTTCCTTCCCTTCTCTCTTCCCCTTCCTTGTCTCCTACTCCTACTACATGGAAGGGTTCCTAGTTGGACTAGGAAAGGGGGAATCCTACTCCCGGTGGGAGTAGGACTCCCCTAGGGCGCGCCATAGAGAGGGTCGGCCCTCCCCTCCTCCACTCCTTTATATACGGGGGCAGGGGGCACCCCATGGACACACAAGTTGATCTTCGTGATTGTTCCTTAGTCGTGTGCGGTGCCCCCCTCCACGATATTACACCTCGGTCATATTGTAGCGGTGCTTAGGCGAAGCCCTGCGACAGTTGAACATCAAGATCGTCACCACGCCGTCGTGCTGACGGAACTCCTCCCCGAAGCTTTGCTAGATCGGAGCTCGGGGTGCGTCATCGAGTTGTACGTGTGTCAAGAACTCGGAGGTACCGGAGTAACGGTGCTTGGATCGGTTGGACCGGGAAGACGTACGACTACTTCCTCTATGTTGCGTCAACGCTTCCGCTTCGGTCTACGAGGGTACGTAGACAACACTCTCCCCTCTCGTTGCTATATCATCACCATGATCTTGCGTGTGCGTAGGAAACTTTTTGAAATTACTACGTTCCCCAACAGCTTCTAGGGTTTAGCCTCTACGATCTCGTGGTAGATCAACTCTTGTAATACTCATATCATCAAGATCAATCAAGCAGGAAGTAGGGTATTACCTCCATAGAGAGGGCCCGAACCTGGGTAAACATCGTGTCCCCCGCCTCCTATTACCATTAGCCTTAGACACACAGTTCGGGACCCCCTACCCAAGATCCGCCGGTTTTGACACCGACATTGGTGCTTTCATTGAGAGTTCCACTGTGTCGTCACCATAAAGCTTGATGGCTCCTTCAATCATCTACAACGATACGGTCCAGGGTGAGGTTTTCCTTCCCGGACAGATCTCCATATTCGGCAGCTTCGCACTGCGGGCCAACTCGCATGGCCATCTGGAGCAGATCGATAGCTACGCCCCTGGCCATCAGGTCAGGTTTGGAAGCCTGAACTACACTACCAACATCCGTGAAGACTTGATCTTCGATGGATTCGAGCCCATGACAGGCACACCGTACAGCCACGATGAGCATGACCTAGATCTGCCATCGGATGGTGTTCAGGAGATCGCACCTGCAGTTGCCCTAGCTTTAGATCCAGTGCAGATCGTGCCATCCGAGGACGCGAGGATGGACCCCGCCACGGAAGCCGCACACTCAACGGCGATAGAGCCGAACACAGATTTCACTTCTAATGAGATCTGTGTCATCAGACCCTCGGACTCATTTCTGGCCATAGGCTCCAAACCGTGCGTATCCGCGCTCACCGGATCTAACTGGGCACCGATCTTGGAGTTCAGCTCTGCGGACATCTTTCAGCACTCACCCTTGGGCGACATGCTAAACTCATTAAAATCTCTCCCCTTGTCAGGAGACTCTTGGCCGAACTATGTCCGGCTTGAGTGGGAAGCGGACGACGAAGGAATTTGTTACCAACCCACCACCCACTTAATAGCCACTATCGACGACTTAACCGACATGCTTGATTTCAACTCCGAAGACATCGACAGTACGGACGACGATGCGGGAGAAGAACAGGAACCACTGCCCACAGGGCGCTGGACAGCCACCTCATCATATGACATATATATGGTGGACACACTTATACGTCTCCAACGTATCTACTTTTCCAAACACTTTTGCCCTTGTTTTCGACTCTAACTTGCATGATTTGAATGAAACTAACCCGGATTGACGCTGTTTTCAGCAGAACTGCCATGATGTTGTTTTATGGGTAGAAAACAAAAGTTCTCGGAATGACCTGAAAATCCATGGAGGCAAGTTTTGGAAAATATAAAAAATACTGGCAACAGAATCAAGACCAGGGGGGCCACACCCTGTTCGCGAGGGTGGGGGCGCGCCCACCCCCCACCCCCCTGGGCGCGCCCCCTGTCTCGTGGGCCCCCTGACGCTCCACCGACCTCAACTCCAACTCCATATACTCCGTTTCGCGGAGAAAAAATCATAGACAAAGTTTCATCGCGTTTTACGATATGGAGCCGCCGCCAAGCCCTAATCTCTCTTGGGAGGGCTGATCTGGAGTCTGTTCGGGGCTCCGAAGAGGGGGATTCGTCGCTGTCGTCATCATCAACCATCCTCCATCACCAATTTCATGATGCTCACCGCCGTGCGTGAGTAATTCCATCGTAGGCTTGCTGGACGGTGATGGGTTGGATGAGATTTACCATGTAATCAAGTTAGTTTTGTTAGGGTTTGATCCCTAGTATCCATTATGTTCTGAGATTGATGTTGCTATGACTTTGCTATGCTTAATGCTTGTCACTAGGGCCCGAGTGCCATGATTTCAGATCTGAACCTATTACGTTTTCATGAATATATGTGTGTTCTTTATTCTATCTTGCAAGTCTATAGTCACCTATTATGTGTTATGATCCGACAACCCCAAAGTGACAATAATCGGGATACTTCTCGGTGATGACCATAGTTTGAGGAGTTCATGTATTCAGTATGTGCTAATGCTTTGTTCCGGTTCTCTATTAAAAGGAGGCCTTAATATTCCTTAGTTTCCACTAGGACCCCGCTGCCACGGGAGGGTAGGACAAAAGATTTCATGCAAGTTCTTTTCCATAAGCACGTATGACTATATTCGGAATACATGCCTACATTACATTGATGAACTGGAGCTAGTTCTGTGTCACCCTATGTTATAGCTATTACATGAGGAATCGCATCTGACATAATTATCCATCACTGATCCAATGCCTACGAGCTTTTCACATCTTGTGCTTCGCTTATTTACTTTTCCGTTGCTACTGTTACAATCACTACAAAACTATTATCTTTACTTTTGCCACTGTTATCTTTATTATCATACTACTTTGCTACTAAATACTTTGCTGCAGATACTAAGTTATCCAGGTGTGGTTGAATTGACAACTCAACTGCTAATACTCAATAATATTCTTTGGCTCCCCTTGTGTCGAATCAATAAATTTGGGTTGAATACTTTATCCTCGAAAGCTGTTGCGATCCCCTACACTTGTGGGTTATCAAGACTAATTTCTGTCGCCGTTGCCGGGGAGCATAGCTCTATTCTTTGAGTCACTTGGGATTTATATCTGCTAATCACTATGAGGAACTTGAAAGACGAAAGAACTAAGATTTTGCCCTCAACTATGAGGGGATGTAAGGAACTGCCATCTAGCTCTACACTAGATTCTCCTTCTGTTATTAGTAAGCTTGCGACACCTAAACCTCATACTGCTTTGAATTCTGATATGTCGCATGTTATTGATGATGCCACTTCTGCTATGCATGATACTTATGATGAAACTACTTCTGTGTGTGATACCGCTATGCCATTAGGTGAATTTCTTGATGAACAACTTGCTAGGGTTAAAGAGAATGAAATTATTGAAGATGCTATTATTGATGATAGTCATGACGAAAGTTCTCCCCCTGATTATGAATTACCCGTTGTTCCTGAGGGTTATGTTATGGAAGAGGAAGCTGCTAGAGCTATCTTTGCTTGTAAAGATAGATATGATCTTAAAAAGTTATTAGCTAAATGGAAGCAGCAATCTCTTAATGCTAGAATGAAACCTGACCCTGCTTTTGCTACTTCACCTATCTGTGTTACTGATAAGGATTATGAATTCTCTGTTGATCCTTAAATAATTACTTTAGTTGAATCTGATCCTTTTTATGGCCTTGAATCTGAAACTGTTGTGTCACATCTTACCAAGTTAAATGATATAGCCACCCTGTTTACTAATGATGAGAAGTCTCGCTATTATTATATCCTTAAGATATTTCCGTTCTCATTAAAGGGTGATGCTAAGACTTGGTCTAATTCTCTTGATCCTGGTTGTGTGCGTAGTCCCCAGGATATGTATTACTTCTCTGCTAAATATTTTCCTGCTCATAAGAAACAAGCTGCCTTGCGGGAAATATATAATTTTGTGCAAATCAAAGAGAGAGTCTCCCACAGGCTTGGGGGAGGCTTCTCTGATTACTTAATGCTTTGCCTGATCATCCTCTTAAGAAAAATGAAATACTTGATATTTTTAATAATGGATTAACCAATGCTTCCAAGGACTACTTGGATAGTTGTGTTGGTTGTGTTTTCAGGGAAAGAACAGTCGACGAAGCTGAATTACTATTGAATAATATGTTGACTAATGAAAATAATTGGACTCTTCCTGAGCCAATTCCTGAGGCAATTCCTGAACCAATTGAGCCAACTCCTGAGCCTATTCCTAAACCCACTCCGAAGAAGAGAGGCATTCTATTTCTCAGTCCTGAAGATATGCAAGAGGCAAAGAAATCAATGAAATAAAAAGGTATAAAAGCTGAAGATGTTAAGAATTTACCACCTATTGAAGAAATACATGGTCTTAATATACCGCCTGTTGAAGAACCACATTGTCTTAATAACCCAACACAGGTAGTGAAGGTAAATTCTCTCTATAGATATGATAAAGTTGAAATCCCCTCTACTAAATTTCATAGCCCATGCTTAGATGAATTTGATGACTTTATGGCTAGACAAGAAAGTTTTAATGCTTATGTTGGTAGAGAATTAAAGAATGATGCTTTCGAGATAGGACGCTTGAGTGATTATATGGCTAGAGTTAAAGGTGAACTTAAACTCATTAGCAAATATGCTTCTATGGTTGCTACTTAAGCTAAGCAAGTACTTAAAGCTCAAAATGATTTGCTCGATGAATTAAATAATAAACCTGACTTTGCTGTTAGAGTGGCTACTAGAACTGGTAGAATGACTCAGGAACCCTTTGTATCCTGAAGGCCACCCTAAGAGAATCGAGCATGATTCTCAGAGAAATAATTTAGAGGCACCTAGTTCTTCCAAAAAGAAGAAAAAGAAAAATGATAGGACTTTGCATGCTTCTAGTGAACCTGTTGTAGACACACCTGAGAATCCCAATGATATTTCTATTTCTGATGCTGAAACACAATCAGGTGATGAACATGAACCTAGTGATAATGTTAATGATAATGTTCATGTTGATGCTCAACCTAGCAAAAATAATGAAGTAGAGATTGAACCTGTTGTTGATCTTGATAACCCACAATCAAAGAATCAACATTATGATAAGAGAGATTTTGTTGCAAGGAAGCACGGTAGAGAAAGAGAACCATGGGTTCAGAAACCCATGCCCTTCCCTTCTAAACCATCCAAGACAAAGGATGATGAGGATTTTGAGCACTTTTCTAAAATGATTAGACCTATCTTCTTAAGTATGCGCTTAACTGATATGCTTAAAGTAAATCCTTATGCTAAATATATGAAGGATATCATTACAAACAAAAGAAAGTTACCGGAAGCTGAAATTTCCACCATTCTTGCTAATTACACTTTTAAGGGTGGAATACCAAAGAAACTTGGAGATCCGGAGGTACCAACTGTACAATGCTCCATTAAAAGAAATTATATTAGAACTGCTTTATGTGATCTTGGAGCCGGTGTTAGTGTTATGCCTCTCTCTTTATATCGTAGACTTGAATTGAATGAGTTGACACCTACTAAAATATCTTTGCAAATGGCTGATAAATCAACTGCTATACCTGTCGGTATTTGTGAGGATGTGCCTGTTGTGGTTGCAAATGTCACTATCTTAACGGACTTTGTTATTCTTGATATTCCCGAGGATGATAGTATGTCGATTATCCTTGGTAGACCCTGTTTGAATACTGCAGGGGCTGTTATTGATTGCAACAATGGCAATGTCACTTTTCATGTTAATGGTAATGAGCATACGGTACACTTTCCGAGGAAACAATCTCAAGTTCATAGCATCAATTCTATTGGAAAAGTTCCAACTATCATTATTGGAGGTTTTGAATTTCCTCTCCCTACTGTCAAAAAAAAGTATGATATTCTTATTGTTGGGGATGTTCATATCCCCGTTGAGGTAACTTAGTGTTATTCGAAGTTCCTCCGGTTCCTTGTTATTCGGAATGAGTTTGTTACTTGATCAACCTTGTTAGTGGATTCATTTTGATGATCATGAGATGGATGAAACTAGAAGGCACAACCTTCTATACCCTCTTTTTACTTTCTGTTATTTAGAATAAATAAAGCAAAAATAGTATTATCCGTCTGTTTTTTGAATTATCCGTGCAATAAAAAAATATCCCGAAAATAAAAGTGCTCCAAATACCCTGCAAATTTAGTATGATTGCTTTTGGAATATTTGAGGATTTTAGGCATTGAAAACACTGCAGGAGGGGCAAACACCAGGCCACGAGAGTGGAGGGCGCGCCCACACCCCCTGGGCGCGCCCCCCTGTCTGGTGGGCCCCTGGTGGCCCCCCTCCACTTATGCCAGCACCCACACACTCCATCTTCTTCACAAAAAAATCCCCATCCAGCTCAAGCACGAGTTCTTGCTCATTTTGCTGCGATTTTCGATCTCCTTGCTCAAATCTCCATTCACAAAACTGCTTTGGGAGGTTGTTGCTTGGTATGTGACTCCTCCATTGGTCCAATTAGTTTCTGTTCTAGTGCTTTATTCATTGCAAATTTTTGTTGCATAGGTGACCCTGTTCTTGAGCTTGCATGTTAAATTTATGAGGTCCCAAGTAATTCTAATGCATGATATAGGCTCTAGGCACTTGTAGGAGTAGTTGCTACCAATCTTGTCTAGTTTCATTCACTTTTATTTTGAAGTTACTAAAATTTCAGAAATTTTTTAGTAAAAGAATTATGTCTAGGAGAATGTACCAAGGTGGTTCCTCAGTAAATAAAGGACCCAGGATTGCTATACATGAGCAAGACGATGAACTACCGAGGGACGCAGAAGTACGAGCTTGTGAGTGGCCATCCGACGATTTTATGGTCGAAGCAGGCTTTAAGGAGGAATTTGACACGTATGTGCGTAATGCCGATATGGAGGACTTCTTACAAGATAAGTGTCCTCGGTACTATCAATTGACTGATTCATTTGTGCGAAGGTTTAAATATAAATGTACAGGTAATTCTCCGAGTGTCCTATTTGATATCTATGATACATCTTATACCATGGACTTAGAGGATTTTACAACTGCTTGCAAACTTTCACAGTGGGGCAATATTAATGATCCCCACAAATCTGAATTTAGAGATTTCCTTGCTAGTATTACTGTGGGAAAATCTAGGGATATTGCACAAGCTACCATAGGGAGCATTCATTTTCCTGCTATACATTATTTGCTCTCTTCATTGGTAGATGCATTAACGGTAAAGATGAAGCATGTCATATGTGTGTGTCTGATCTTTCTGTCCTCAAGAGTGCCATGTTAGGTTATAAATATCATAACTTGGGGGCAATAGTTGCACGTAGGTTGTGTAATAATGGTAGAGCTGGAGATTTATTTGGAGGAATTTATGCGACCCGTGTGGCAAATTATCTTGGTATAGCCCCACGAGAGGGGATATGATGTTGCCTCTTGCTTATTTAGATTATGACGCTATGGTCCAACATCATTTTCTTAAGAGGAATGAACAATTCCTCCAGTATCAAAAAATCTTTGATAGACATAGCGTTGTCCATGTTACCCTTCCTGCTCCTTTCCTTTTTGATTACCAGGCAAAAGGAAGATATGGTGTTACCAGGGAGGAAGCAGCTGAACACAAGGGGACAGCGGAGGCGGCTCGCCAACATGCCGCAGCTCAGTACGACCCCAGTTACAACTGCGGATATCAGCCGGGCTACCCTTGGCACTAGACCAACTTAGGCCAAAAGCCTAAGCTTGGAGGAGTACGTATTTCTCACCAACTTTACATTCATGTTCACACACTATTCTAGTCGTCGGTGCTCATACTCTTTCATTGTATTATCCATGCTAGTTTAATTTTCTTTTTCTCGCTTTCTTCTTGTGAGTTTGATAAACCTTAAGGAAAACCAAAAAAGGTAGTTAGTTTAATTTCCATGCTTGTAGTAGAAATTAAAATGAAAACCCAAAAATATTTCTCGTTCTTCTTTTACTTGTTGGGAGCTTTCCCGTGTAAATAGTTTTCTTTTCTTTTCTTTTCTTTGGGGGTCGAGAGTAGAAGGACATATTGAAAATGTTTAGTGGCTCTCATATGCATGATTGTTTATTTAACTTAGAGCCCATATTACTTTTTCTTCTCTCTTGAGTTGAATGCTTGCAGATTCCAGCTTAGTCCAATGCACGTGCACTATTATTATTATACACATCGTTCGGTCGTGCAAGTGAAAGGCAATAATGACGATATAAGATGGACTGATTGAGATGAGAGAAGCTAGTATGAACTCGACCTCTCTTGTTTTGTAAATATGATGAGTTCATCGTTCCTGGTTTAGCTTATTATGAAGTAAACATATTTGCAGTGACATTTAGAGATTATAGTTGCTTGTGCCATGCTTGATTAGCTATGAGCTATAATGGTTTACCTTGTGTGCCAACATGCTATTAGAATGATTATGATGTGGTATGATGGGATGGTATTCTTCTTTGAATGAATTGAGTGACTCGACTTGGCACATGTTCACACATGTAGTTGAAACAAATCAACATAGCCTTCATGATATTTATGTTCATGGTAGACTATATCCTACTTATGCTTGTACTCGGTGTGAATTAATTCTAATGCATGTTCGTGACTGTTCTCGCTCTCTCAGTTGGTCGCTTCCCAGTCTTTTGCTAGCCTTCACCTGTACTAAGCGGGAATACTGCTTGTGCATCCAAACTCCTTAAACCCCAAAGTTATTCCAATGAGTCCACCATACCTTCCTATATGCGGTATTTACCTGCCGTTCCAAGTAAATTTGTATGTGCCAAACTCCAAACCTTCAAATGAAATTCTGTTTTGTATGCTCAAGTAGCTCATGTTTCAACTAGGGCTGCCTATATCTTCCATGCTAGGTGGGTTATTCTCAAGAGGAGTGGACTCCGCTCCTCATTCACGAGAAAGGGCCGGTAACCGGGATGCCCAGTCCCATGATCCAAAAAGATCAAAGCAAATCAATATAATTAAACAAAACTGCCCCAGGGCTATTGTTAGTTGGAGGCACTCGTTGTTTCGAGCAAGCCATAGATTGATGCTTGTTGGTGGTGGGGGAGTATAAACTTTTACCATTCTGTTTGGAAACTGCCTATAATGCATGTAGTATGGAAGATATAGCTATCTCATAGTTGTTGCATTGACAGTGAAAGTATGCCGATCAAAATGTTATCCAATCTCTATTTTAAAATCGAGCTCTGGCACCTCTACAAATCCCTGCTTCCCTCTGCGAAGGGCCTATCTATTTACTTTTATGTTGAGTCATCACCTTCTTATTAAAAAGCACTCGCTGGAGATCACACTATCATTTGCATTCATTACTATTGGTTTATATTGGGTATGACTTGATTGGATCTCTTTTACCATGAATTACAATGTCTAGTCAGTCCTTGATCTTTAAAGGTGCTCTGCATTTATGTTTTGCGGTCTCAGAAAGGGCTAGCGAGATACCATTTTTTTATATCATGTTATAATTGTTTTGAGAAAGTGTTGTCATCTGAGTTTTATTATTATCGCTCCTAGTTGATTATGCCATTGATATGAGTAATTGTGAGACCTAGGTGTTATTATAAGTATGGTTAGTTCATAATGTTGCTGAAACTTGAATGCTAGCTTTGCATGTTTACAACAACAAGAGCAAACAGAGTTTGTAAAAGTTTTTCTTTATCACTTTCAGTTTATCAACTGAATTGCTTGAGGACAAGAAAAGGTTTAAGCTTGGGGGAGTTGATACGTCTCCAACGTATCTACTATTCCAAACACTTTTGCCCTTGTTTTGGACTCTAACTTGCATGATTTGAATGAAACTAACCCGGACTGACGTTGTTTTCAGCAGAACTGCCATGATGTTGTTTTATGTGTAGAAAACAAAAGTTCTCGGAATGACCTAAAAATCCACGGAGGCAAGTTTTGGAAAATATAAAAAATACTGGCAAAAGAATCAAGACCAGGGGGCCCACACCCTGTCCACGAGGGTGGGGGGCGCGCCCACCCCCCTGGGCGCACCCCCTGTCTCGTGGGCCCCCTGACGCTCCACGGACCTCAACTCCAACTCCATATATTCCGTTTCGCGGAGGAAAAAATCAGAGAGAAAGTTTCATCGCGTTTTACGATATGGAGCCGCCGCCAAGCCCTAATCTCTCTCGGGAGGGTTGATCTGGAGTCCGTTCGGGGCTCCGGAGAGGGGGATTCGTCGTCGTCGTCATCATCAACCATCCTCCATCACCAATTTCATGATGCTCACCGCCGTGCGTGAGTAATTCCATCGTAGGCTTGCTGGACGGTGATGGGTTAGATGAGATTTACCATGTAATCAAGTTAGTTTTGTTAGGGTTTGATCCCTAGTATCCACTATGTTCTGAGATTGATGTTGCTATGACTTTGCTATGCTTAATGCTTGTCACTAGGGCCTGGGTGCCATGATTTCAGATCTGAACCTATTATGTTTTCATGAATATATGTGTGTTCTTGATCCTATCTTGCAAGTCTATAGTCACCTATTATGTGTTATGATCTGACAACCCCGAAGTGACAATAATCGGGATACTTCTCGGTGATGACCATAGTTTGAGGAGTTCATGTATTCACTATGTGCTAATGCTTTGTTCCAGTTCTCTATTGAAAGGAGGCCTTAATATCCCTTAGTTTCCACTAGGACCCCGCTACCACGGGAGGGTAGGACAAAAGATGTCATGCAAGTTCGTTTCCATAAGCATGCATGACTATATTCGGAATACATGCCTACATTACATTGATGAACTGGAGCTAGTTCTGTGTCACCCTATGTCATAGCTATTACATGAGGAATCGCATCCGACATAATTATCCATCACTGATCCAATGCCTACGAGCTTTTCACATCTTGTGCTTCGCTTATTTACTTTTCCGTTGCTACTATTACAATCACTACAAAACTATTATCTTTACTTTTGCCACTATTACCTTTATTATCATACTGCTTTTCTACTAAATACTTTGCTGCAGATATTAAGTTATCCAGGTGTGGTTGAATTGACAACTCAACTGCTAATACTCAATAATATTCTTTGGCTCCCCTTGTGTTGAATCAATAAATTTGGGTTGAAAACTTTACCCTCGAAAGCTGTTGCGATCCCCTACACTTGTGGGTTATCACACACCCAAAGACAACAATGGCGAGGATCAAAAGGATGCAACGGAGGATAATCCTCCTGAGAAACAGCCGAAGCGTCGGCATCAGCGGCGCCGTTCTAAATCACGCTAGGGTAGAAACAGTGATACCGTCACAAGAGATAATAGCACTCCGGATGATGCCAAAGACGAAAACAATCCCGCCCAGCCAACCTTCCAACAGGCCGGACGGGAGGACGGGCAAGCTAGCCCCGATTGCCATGAATGAAGACTCAGAGGGTGAGAATTACATGCCCCTCTCCGAAGACGAGGTGAGCCTCGTGTTGGGGAACGTAGTAATTTAAAAAAAATCCTACGCACACACAAGATCATGGTGATGCATAGCAACGGGAGGGGAGAGTATTGTCCACGTACCCTCATAGACCGAAAGCGGGAGCGTTAGAACAACGCGGTTGATGTAGTCGTACGTCTTCACGGCCCGACCGATCAAGCACTGAAACTACAGCACCTTCGAGTTCTAGCACACGTTCAGCTCGATGACGATCCCCGGACTCTGATCCAGCAGAATGTCGGGTAAGAGTTCCGTCAGCACGACAGCATGGTGACGATCTTGATGTTCTACCGTCGCAGGGCTTCGCCTAAGCACCGCTACAATATTATCGAGGACTATGGTGGAGGGGGGCACCGCACACGGCTAAGAGATCAATTGTTGTGTCTACGGGGTGCCCCCTCCCCCGTATATAAAGGAGTGGAGGAGGGGGGCGGCCAAGGGGGTGGCGCGCCCAAAGGGGGGGAGTCCAACCCCAACCGGGAGTAGGACTCCCCCCTTTCCTATTAGGAGTAGGAGAGGGAAGGAAGAGGGGGGAGGGAAGAAGGAAAGGGGGGGCCGGCCCCCCTCCCAGTTTGGATTGGGCATGGGGGGGCGCCCCCTCCTTTGCTTCTTCTCCCTCCTTTCCACTAAGGCCCAATAAGGCCCATATACCTCCCGGGGGGTTCCGGTAACCTCCCGTAGATCCGATATTGTCCCAATCTCACCCGGAACCTTTCCGGTGTCCAAATATAGTTGTCCAATATATCGATCTTTATGTCTCGACCATTTCGAGACTCCTCGTCATGTCCGTGATCACATCCGGGACTCCGAACAACCTTCGGTACATCAAAACTCATAAACTCATAATGAAACTGTCAACGAAACTTAAGCGTGCGGACCCTACGGGTTCGAGAACTATGTAGACATGACCTAGAACTGTTTCTGGTCAATAACCAATAGCGGAACCTAGATGCTCATACTGGCTCCTACATATTCTACGAAGATCTTTATCGGTCAAACCGCATAACAACATTGTTCTCTTTGTCATCGGTATGGTACTTGCCCGAGATTCGATCGTCGGTATCTCAATATCTAGTTCAATCTCGTTACCGGCAAGTCTCTTTACTCGTAACGTAATGCATCATTCTGTAACTAACTCATTATCTACATTGCTTGCAAGGCTTATAGTGATGTGCATTACCGAGAGGGCCCAGAGATACCTCTCCGACAATCAGAGTGACAAAACCTAATCTCGAAATACGCCAACTCAACATGTAGAGCTCCTTTATAATCACCCAGTTACGTTGTGACGTTTGGTAGCACACAAAGTGTTCCTCCGGTAAACGGGAGTTGCATAATCTCATAGTTGTAGGAACTTGTATAAGTCATGAAGAAATCAATAACAACATACTAAACGATCAAGTGCTAAGCTAACGGAATGGGTCAAGTCAATCACATCATTCTACTAATGATGTGATCCCGTTAATCAAATGACAACACATGTCTATGGTTAGGAAACATAACCATCTTTGATTAATGAGCTAGTCAAGTAGAGGGACACTAGTGAGATTAAGTTTGTCTATGTATTCACACATGTGTCATGTTTCCGGTTAATACAATTCTAGCATGAATAATAAACATTTATCATGATATGAGGAAATAAATAATAACTTTATTATTGCCTCTAGGGCATATTTCCTTTAGTCTCCCACTTGCACAAGAGTCAATAATCTAGATTACATTGTAATGATTCTAACACCCATGGAGTCTTGGTGTTGATCATGTTTTGCTCGTGGAAGAGGCTTAGTCAACGGGTCTGCAACATTCAGATCCGTATGTATCTTGCAAATATCTACGTCTCCCACCTGGACTTGGTCCCGGATGGAATTGAAGCGTCTCTTGATGTGCTTGGTCCTCTTGTGAAATCTGGATTCCTTTGCCAAGGCAATTGCACCAGTATTGTCACAGAAGATCTTTATTGGTCCCGATGCACTAGGTATGACACCTAGATCGGAAATGAACTCCTTCATCCAGACTCCTTCATTTGCTGCTTCCGAAGCAGCTATGTACTCCGCTTCGCGTGTAGAACCCGCCACGATGCTTTGTTTAGAACTGCACCAACTGACAGCTCCACCATTTAGAAAACATGTATCTGGTTTGCGATTTAGAATCGTCCGGATCAGTGTCAAAGCTTGCATTGATGTAACCATTTATGACTAGCTCTTTGTCACCTCCATAAACGAGAAACATATCCTTAGTCCTTTTCAGGTATTTCAGGATATTCTTGACTGTTGTCCAGTGATCCGCTCCTGGATTACTTTGGTACCTACCTGCCAAGCTTATTGCTAAGCATACGTCAGGGCCGGTACAGAGCATTGCATACATGATAGAGCCTATGGCTGAAGCATAGGGAACATCTTTCATTTTCTCTCTATCTTCTGCTGTGGTCGAGCATTGAGTCTGACTCAACTTCACACCTTGTAATACAGGCAAGAACCCTTTCTTTGCCTGATCCATTTTGAAAATTTTCAAAACTTTATCAAGGTATGTGCTTTGTGAAAGTCCAATTAAGCGTCTTGATCTATCTCTATAGATCTTGATGCCCAATATGTAAGCAGCTTCACCGAGGTCTTTCATCGAAAAACTTTTATTCAAGTATCCCTTTATGCTATCCAGAAATTCTAAATCATTTCCAATTAACAATATGTCATCTACATATAATATCAGAAATGCTACATAGCTCCCACTCACTTTCTTGTAAATACAGGCTTCTCCAAAAGTCTGTATAAAACCATATGCTTTGATCACACTATCAAAGCGTTTATTCCAACTCCGAGAGGCTTGCACCAGTCCATAAATGGGTCGCAGGAGCTTGCACACTTTGTTAGCACCTTTTGGATCGACAAAACCTTCCGGCTGCATCATATACAACTCTTCTTCCAGAAATCCATTCAGAAATGCAGTTTTGACATCCATTTGCCAAATTTCATAATCATAAAACGCGACAATTGCTAACATGATTCGGACAGACTTAAGCATCGCTACGGGTGAGAAAGTCTCATCATAGTCAACCCCTTGAACTTGTGGAAAACCTTTCGCAACAAGTCGAGCTTTGTAGACAGTTACATTACCATCAGCGTGAGTCTTCTTCTTGAAGATCCATTTATTCTCGATGGCTTGCCGATCATCGGGCAAATCAACCAAAGTCCATACTTTGTTCTCATACATGGATCCCACCCCAGATTTCATGGCTTCAAGCCTTTTTGCGGAATCTGGGCTCATCATCGCTTCCTCATAGTTCGTAGGTTCGCCATGGTCAAGTAACATGACTTCCAGAATAGGATTACCGTACCACTCTAGTGTGGATCTTACTCTGGTAGACCTATGAGGTTCGGTAGTAACTTGATCTGAAGTTTCATGATCATTATCATTAGCTTCCTCACTGATTGGTGTAGTTGTCACAGGAACCGGTTCTTGTGATGAACTACTTTCCAATAAGGGAGCAGGTATAGTTACCTCATCAAGTTCTACTTTCCTCCCACTCACTTCTTTCGAGAGAAACTCCTTCTCTAGAAAGGATCCGAATTTAGCGACAAAAATCTTGCCCTCAGATTTGTGATAGAAGGTGTACCCAATAGTCTCTTTTGGGTATCCTATGAAGACAGATTTCTCCGATTTGGGTTCGAGCTTATCTGGTTGAAGTTTCTTCACATAAGCATCGCAACCCCAAACTTTAAGAAATGACAACTTTGGTTTCTTGCCGAACCACAGGTCATAAGGCGTCGTCTCAACGGATTTTGATGGTGCCCTATTTAACGTGAATGCGGCCGTCTCTAAAGCATAACCCCAAAATGATAGCGGTAAATCAGTAAGAGATATCATAGGTCGCACCATATATAGTAAAGTACGATTACGACGTTCAGACACACCATTTCGTTGAGGTGTTCCGGGTGGCGTGAGTTGTGAAACTATTCCGCTTTGCTTCAAATGTAAACCAAACTCGTAACTCAAATATTCTCCTCCACGATCAGATCGTAGAAATTTTATTTCTTGTTACGATGATTTTCCACTTCACTCTGAAATTCTTTGAACTTTTCAAATGTTTCATCCTTGTGTTTCATCAAGTAGATATACCCATATCTGCTCAAATCATCTATGAAGGTGAGAAAATAACGATACCCGCCGCGAGCCTCAATATTCATTGGACCACATACATCAGTATGTATGATTTTCAACAAATCAGTTGCTCGCTTCATAGTTCCGGAGAACGGCGTTTTAGTCATCTTGCCCATGAGGCACGGTTCGCAAGTACCAAGTGATTCATAATCAAGTGATTCTAGAAGTCCATCAGTATGGAGTTTCTTCATGCGCTATACACCATATGACCCAAACGGCAGTGCCACAAATAAGTTGCACTATCATTATCAACTTTGTATCTTTTGGCTTCAACATTATGAATATGTGTATCACTACTATCGAGATTTAATAAAAATAGACCACTCTTCAAGGGTGCATGACCATAAAATATATTATTCATATAAATAGAACAACCATTATTCTCTGACTTAAATGAATAACCGTCTCGCATCAAACAAGATCCAGATATAATGTTCATGCTCAACGCTGGCACCAAATAACAATTATTTAGGTCTAAAACTAATCCCGATGGTAGATGTAGAGGTAGTGTGCCAACCGCGATCACATCGACTTTGGAACCATTTCCCACGCACATTGTCACCTCGTCCTTAGCCAATCTTCGCTTAATCCGTAGTCCCTGTTTCGAGTTGCAAATATTAGCAACAGAACCAGTATCAAATACCCAGGTACTACTGCGAGCATTAGTAAGGTACACATCAATAGCATGTATATCACATATACCTTTGTTCACTTTGCCATCCTTCTTATCCGCCAAATACTTGGGGCAGTTCCGCTTCCAGTGTCCAGTTTGCTTGCAGTAGAAGCACTCAGTCTCAGGCTTAGGTCCAGATTTGGGTTTCTTCTCTTGAGCAGCAACTTGTTTGTTGTTCTTCTTGAAGTTCCCCTTCTTCTTCCCTTTGCCCTTTTTCTTGAAACTGGTGGTCTTATTGACCATCAACACTTGATGCTCCTTCTTGATTTCTACCTCCGCAGCTTTCAGCATTGCGAAGAGCTCGGGAATAGTCTTGTCCATCCCTTGCATATTATAGTTAGTCACGAAGCTCTTGTAGCTTGGTGGCAGTGATTGAAGAATTCTGTCAATGACACTATCATCAGGAAGATTAACTCCCGGTTGAATCAAGTGATTATTATACCCAAACATTTTGAGTATGTGTTCACTAACAGAACTATTCTCCTCCATCTTACAGCTATAGAACTTATTGGAGACTTCATATCTCTCAATCCGGGATTTGCTTGAAATATTAACTTCAACTCCTGGAACATCTTGTTGGGTAACGTAGTAATTTCAAAAAATTCCTACGCACACGCAAGATCATGGTGATGCATAGCAACGAGAGGGGAGAGTGTGTCCATGTACCCTCGTAGACCGTAAGCGGAAGCGATATGACAACGCGGTTGATGTAGTCGTACGTCTTCACGATCCGACCGATCCAAGTACCGAACGTACGGCACCTCCGAGTTCAGCACACGTTCAGCTCGATGACGATCCCCGGACTCCGATCCAGCAAAGTGTCGGGGATGAGTTCCGTCAGCACGACGGCGTGGTGACGATGATGATGTTCTACCGGCGCAGGGCTTCGCCTAAACTCAGCGACGATATGACCGAGGTGGAATATGGTGGAGGGGGGCACCGCACATGGCTAAGGAACGATCACGTAGATCAACTTGTGTCTTCTAGGGTGCCCCCTTGCCCCCGTATATAAAGGAGGGAGGGGGAGGTGCGGCCGGCCCCCAAGGGGTGCGCCTGGAGGAGTCCTACTCCCACCGGGAGTAGGACTCCCCCCTCTTGCCTTGGTGGAGAAGGAAAGGGGGGAGGGGAAAGAGGAAAGGGGGGCGCCCCCCCCCCCCTCCTTGTCCTATTCGGACTAGGGGGAGAGGGGGTGCGCGGCCTGACCTGGCCAGCCCTCCTCTTCTTCCTCATGGCCCATCTAGTCCCAATAACCCCCGGGGGGTTCCGGTAACCCCCCGGTACTCCGGAAAAATTCCGGTTTCTCCCGGAACGTTTCCGATATCCAAATATAGGCTTCCAATATATCAATCTTTATGTCTCGACCATTTCGAGACTCCTCGTCATGTCCTGGATCACATCCGGGACTCCGAACAACCTTTGGTACATCAAAATATATAAACTCATAATAAAACTGTAATCGTAACATTAAGCGTGCGGACCCTACGGGTTCGAGAACTATGTAGACATGACCTAGAACTATTCTCGGTCAATAACCAATAGCGGAACCTGGATGCTCATATTGGCTCCTACATATTCTACGAAGATCTTTATTGGTCAAACCGCATAACAACATACGTTGTTCCCTTTGTCGTCGGTATGTTACTTGCCCGAGATTCGATCGTCGGTATCTAATACCTAGTTCAATCTTGTTACCGGAAAGTCTCTTTACTCGTTACGTAATACATCATTCCGTAACTAACTCATTAGCTACATTGCTTGCAAGGCTTATAGTGATGTGCATTCCCGAGAGGGCCCAGAGATACCTCTCCGACAATCGGAGTGACAAAACCTAATCTCGAAATACGCCAACCCAACATGTACCTTTGGAGACACCTGTAGTACTCCTTTATAATCACCCAGTTTCGTTGTGACGTTTGGTAGCACCCAAAGTGTTCCTCTGGTAAACGGGAGTTGCATAATCTCATAGTTACAGGAACATGTATAAGTCATGAACAAAGCAATAGCAATATACTAAACGATCAAGTGCTAGGCTAACGGAATGGGTCATGTCAATCACATCATTCTCCTAATGATGTGATCCCATTATTCAAATGACAACACATGTCTATGGTTAGGAAACATAACCATCTTTGATTAATGAGCTAGTCAAGTAGAGGCATACTAGTGACTATATGTTTGTCTATGTATTCACACATGTATCATGTTTTCGGTTAATACAATTCTAACATGAATAATAAACATTTATCATGATATGAGGAAATAAATAATAACTTTATTATTGCCTCTAGGGCATATTTCCTTCAGTCTCCCACTTGCACTAGGGTCAATAATCTAGATTACACAGTAATGATTCTAACACCCATGGAGTCTTGGTGCTGATCATGTTTTGCTCGTGGAAGAGGCTTAGTCAATGGGTCTGCAACACTCAGATCCGTATGTATCTTGCAAATCTCTATGTATCCCACCTGTACTTGATCCCGGATGGAATTGAAGCGTCTTTTGATGTGCTTGGTCCTCTTGTGAAATCTGGATTCCTTTGCCAAGGCAATTGCACCAGTATTATCACAGAAGATCTTCATTGGTCCCGATGCACTAGGTATGATACCTAGATCGGAAATGAACTCCTTCATCCAGACTCCTTCATTTGTTGCTTCCGAAGCAGCTATGTACTCCGCTTCACATGTAGATCCCGCCACGACGCTTTGTTTAGAACTGCACCAACTTACAGCTCCACCGTTTAATAAAAACACGTATCCGGTTTGCGATTTAGAATCGTCTGGATCAGTGTCAAAGCTTGCATCGACGTAACCATTTACAACTAGCTCTGTGTCACCTCCATATACGAGAAACATATCCTTAGTCCTTTTCAGGTATTTCAGGATGTTCTTGACTGCTGTCCAGTGATCCACTCCTGGATTACTTTGGTACCTTCCTGCCAAGCTTATTGCTAAGCACACGTCAGGTCTAGTACACATCATTGCATACATGATAGAGCCTATGGCTGAAGCATAGGGAACATCTTTCATTTTCTCTCTATCTTCTGCTGTGGTCGGGCATTGAGTTTGACTCAACTTCATACCTTGTAGTACGGGCAAGAACCCTTTCTTTGTGTGATCCATCTTGAACTTTTCAAAACTTTATCAAGGTATGTGCTTTGTGAAAGTCCAATTAAGCGTCTTGATCTATCTCTATAAATCTTGATGCCCAATATATAAGCAGCTTCACCGAGGTCTTTCATAGAAAAAAATTTATTCAAGTATCCCTTTATGCTATCCAGAAATTCTATATCATTTCCAATTAATAATATGTCATCTACATATAATATAAGAAATGCTACAGAGCTCCCACTCACTTTCTTGTAAATACAGGCTTCTCCAAAAGTTTGTATAAAACCATATGCTTTGATCACACTATCAAAGCATTTATTCCAACTCCGAGATGCTTGCACCAGTCCATAAATGGATCGCTGGAGCTTGCACACTTTGTTAGAACCTTTTGGATCAACAAAACCTTCTGGCTGCATCATATACAACTCTTCTTCCAGAAATCCATTCAAGAATGCAGTTTTGACATCCATTTGCCAAATTTCATAATCATAAAATGCAGCAATTGCTAACATGATTCAGATAGACTTAAGCATCGCTACGGGTGAGAAAGTCTCATCGTAGTCAACCCTTTGAACTTGTCGAAAACCTTTTGCAACAAGTCAAGCTTTATAGACAGTTACATTACCATCAGCGTCAGTCTTCTTCTTAAAAAATCCATTTATTCTCAATGGCTTGCCGATCATCGGGCAAGTCAACCAAAGTCCATACTTTGTTCTCATACATGGATTCCATCTCAGATTTCATGGCCTCTAGCCATTTTGCGGAATCTGGGCTCATCATCGCTTCCTCATAGTTCGTAGGTTCATCATGGTCAAGTAACATGACTTCCAAAATAGGATTACCGTACCACTCTGGTGCGGATCTTACTCTGGTAGACCTACGAGGTTCAGTAGAAACTTGATCTGAAGTTTCATGATCAATATCATTAGCTTACTCACTGATTGGTGTAGTTGTCACAGGAACCGGTTCCTGTGATGAACTACTTTCCAATAAGGGAGCAGGTACAGTTACCTCATCAAGTTCTACTTTCCTCCCACTCACTTCTTTCGAGAGAAACTCCTTCTCTAGAAAGGATCCGAATTTTGCAACGAAAGTCTTGCCTTCAGATCTATGATAGAAGGTGTACCCAACAGTCTCTTTTGGGTATCCTATGAAGACACATTTCTCCGATTTGGGTTCGAGCTTATCTGGTTGAAGTTTCTTCACATAAGCATCGCAGCCCCAAACTTTAAGAAACGACAACTTTGGTTTCTTGCCAAACCACAGTTCATGAGGCGTCGTCTCAACGGATTTTGACGTGAATGCAGCCGTCTCTAAAGCATAACCCCAAAATGATAGCGGTAAATCAGTAAGAGACATCATAGATTGCACCATATCTAGTAAAGTACGATTACGACGTTCGGACACACCATTTCGTTGTGGTGTTCCGGGTGGCGTGAGTTGCGAAACTATTCCGCATTGTTTCAAATGTAAACCAAACTCGTAACTCAAATATTCTCCTCCATGATCAGATCGTAGAAATTTTATTTTCTTGTTACGATGATTTTCCACTTCACTCTGAAATTCTTTGAACTTTTCAAATGTTTCAGACTTGTGTTTCATTAAGTAGATATACCCATATCTGCCCAAATCATCTGTGAATGTGAGAAAATAACGATACCCGCCGCGAGCCTCAACATTCATTGGACCACAAACATCAGTATGTATGATTTCCAACAAATCAGTTGCTCCCTCCATAGTTCCGGAGAACGGCGTTTTGGTCATCTTGCCCATGAGGCACGGTTCGCAAGTACCAAGTGATTCATAATCAAGTGATTCCAAAAGCCCATCAGTATGGAGTTTCTTCATGCGCTTTACACCGATATGACCTAAACGGCAGTGCCACAAATAAGTTGCACTATCATTATCAACTCTGTATCTTTTGGCTTCAACACTATGAATATGTGTATCACTACTATCGAGATTCAATAAAAATAGACCACTCTTCAAGGGTGCATGACCATAAAAGATATTACTCATATAAATAGAACAACCATTATTCTCTGACTTAAATGAATAACCGTCTCGCATCAAACAAGATCCAGATATAATGTTCATGCTCAACGCTGGCACCAAATAACAATTATTTAGGACTAAAACTAATCCCGATGGTAGATGTAGAGGTAGTGTGCCGACCGCGATCACATCGACTTTGGAACCATTTCCCACGCACATTGTCACCTCGTCCTTAGCCAATCTTCGCTTAATCCGTAGTCCCTGTTTCGAGTTGCAAATATTAGCAACAGAACCAGTATCAAATACCCAGGTACTACTGCGAGCATTAGTAAGGTACACATCAATAACATGTATATCACATATACCTTTGTTCACTTTGCCATCCTTCTTATCCGCCAAATACTTGGGGCAGTTCCGCTTCCAGTGTCCAGTTTGCTTGCAGTAGAAGCACTCAGTCTCAGGCTTAGGTCCAGATTTGGGTTTCTTCTCTTGAGCAGCAACTTGTTTGTTGTTCTTCTTGAAGTTCCCCTTCTTCTTCCCTTTGCCCTTTTTCTTGAAACTGGTGGTCTTGTTAACCATCAACACTTGATGCTCCTTCTTGATTTCTACCTCCGCGGCTTTTAGCATTGCGAAGAGCTCGGGAATAGTCTTGTCCATCCCTTGCATATTATAGTTCATCACGAAGCTCTTGTAGCTTGGTGGCAGTGATTGAAGAATTTTGTCAATGACACTATCATCAGGAAGATTAACTCCTAGTTGAATCAAGTGATTATTATACCCAGACATGTTGAATATGTGTTCACTAACAGAACTATTCTCCTCCATCTTGCAGCTATAGAACTTATTGGAGACTTCATATCTCTCAATCCGGGCATTTGCTTGAAATATTAACTTCAACTCCTGGAACATCTCATACGCTCCATGACGTTCAAAACATCGTTGAAGACCCGGTTCTAAGCCGTAAAGCATGGCACACTGAACTATCGAGTAGTCATCAGCTTTGCTCTGCCAGACGTTCTTAACATCGTCAGTTGCTTCAACAGCAGGCCTGGCACCCAGCGGTGCTTCCAGGACGTAATTTTTCTATGCAGCAATGAGGATAATCCTCAGGTTACGGACCCAGTCCGTGTAATTGCTACCATCATCTTTTAACTTTGCTTTCTCAAGGAACGCATTAAAATTCAACGGAACAACAGCATGAGCCATCTATCTACAACAAACATAGACAAGCAAAATACTATCAGGTACTAAGTTCATGATAAATTTAAGTTCAATTAATCATATTACTTAAGAACTCCCACTTAGATAGACATCCCTCTAATCTTCTAAGTGATTACATGATCCATATCAACTACACCATGTCCGATCGTCACGTGAGATGGAGTAGTTTCAACGGTGAACATCAATATGTTGATCATATCTACTCTATGATTCACGCTCGACCTTTCGGTCTCCGTGTTCCGAGGCCATATCTGTTATATGCTAGGCTCGTCAAGTTTAACCTGAGTATTCCGCGTGTGCAACTGTTTTGCACCCATTGTATTTGAACGTAGAGCCTATCACACCCGATCATCACGTGGTGTCTCAGCACGAAGAACTTTCGCAACGGTGCATACTCAGGGAGACCACTTCTTGATAATTTAGTGAGAGATCATCTTAAAATGCTACCGTCAATCAAAGCAAGATAAGATGCATAAAGGATAAACATCACATGCAATCAATATAAGTGATATGATATGGCCATCATCATCTTGTGCTTGTGATCTCCATCTTCGAAGCACCGTCGTGATCACCATCGTCACCGGCGCGACACCTTGATCTCCATCGTAGCATCATTGTCGTTACGCCATCTATTGCTTCTACGACTATCGCTACCGCTTTGTGATAAAGTAAAGCAATTACAGGGCATTTGCATTTCATACAATAAAGCGACAACCATATGGCTCCTGCCAGTTGCCGATAACTTCGGTTACAAAACATGATCATCTCATACAATAAAATATAGCATCACGTATTGACCATATCACATCACAACATGCCCTGCAAAAACAAGTTAGACGTCCTCTACTTTGTTGTTGCAAATTTTACGTGGCTGCTACGGGCTTAGCAAGAACCGTTCTTACCTACGCATCAAAACCACAACGATAGTTCGTTAAGTTAATGTTGTTTTAACGTTCGCAAGGACCGGGCGTAGCCACACTCGATTCAGCTAAAGTGAGAGAAACAGACACCCGCCAGTCACCTTTAAGCACGAGTGCTCGTAACGGTGAAACCAGTCTCGCGTAAGCGTACGCGTAATGTCGGTCCGGGCCGCTTCATCTCACAATACCGCTGAGCCAAAGTATGGCATGCTGGTAAGCAGTATGACTTGTATCGCCCACAACTCACTTGTGTTCTACTCGTGCATATGACATCTACGCATAAAACCTGGCTCGGATGCCACTGTTGGGTAACGTAGTAATTTCAAAAAAATTCCTACGCACACGCAAGATCATGGTGACGCATAGCAACGAGAGGGGAGAGTGTGTCCACGTACCCTCATAGACCGTAAGCGGAAGCGTTCTGACAACGCGGTTGATGTAGTCGTACGTCTTCACGATCCGACCGATCCAAGTACCGAACGTACGGCACCTCCGAGTTCAGCACACGTTCAGCTCGATGACGATCCCCGGACTCCGATCCAGCAAAGTGTCGGGGATGAGTTCCATCAGCATGATGGCGTGGTGATGATGATGATGTTCTACCGGCGCAGGGCTTCGCCTAAACTCAGCGACGATATGACCGAGGTGGAATATGGTGGAGGGGGGCACCGCACACGGCTAAGGAACGATCACGTAGATCAACTTGTGTCTTCTAGGGTGCCCCCTTGCCCCCATATATAAAGGAGGGAGGGGGAGGTGCGGCCGGCCCCCAAGGGGTGCGCCTGGAGGAGACCTACTCCCACCGGGAGTAGGACTCCCCCCCTCTTGCCTTGGTGGAGAAGGAAAGGGGGGAGGGGAAAGAGGAAAGGGGG
>NC_057798.1:390799641-390804500 GCF_018294505.1 Triticum aestivum | reverse complement strand
CCCGATCAACAGGACCCCCGTTTCAACCGTAGCGCTCCAACACAAGTCCGTTTCGTCCGTTTTGCGGTACGCCACACCCCTCCCAATCAACACGACCCCCGTTTCGACCGTAGGAGGTCTGTTTCCTCCGTTTTGCGGTACGCCAGGCCCCTCCTGATCAACAGGACCCCGTTTCGAACGTGGCCGGTCGAACACAAGGCCGTTTCCTCCGTTGTGCGGTACGCCAGACCTCGTTTCCATCGCCTGTTCCGTCCAAGCCCTCCCGATGAACATGACCATGCATTCCGTTCCGACCCAGCCGGTTGGCTCCCACGCGTTCCCTTGCCTCCCGATGAACACGACGCATTTCGTTGCCTCCCCATGAACACGACGACGATGATGTTTCTCCGTTCCGACCCAGCCATGTACGTATGCGCGAGTAGGCATTCGAGACCCTGTCCGTATGTACGTACGTGGCCGTATTTTCTTTCTTACACCCTCGTTGTTGTACGTACGTGTACGTGCGTGCCTCTACTATGACCAGTATGTACGTACATGTTCGCGACCAGAATGACAATGTTACGTACGCTTCGACCAGGTGGGTCCCAACTGTTAGGCACTTCCTTGCCTGCAAAGATGTAGCTGGTGGGTCCTAGCAGTCAGGGGGGCAAATCATTTTTTTTGTTTTTTTTTGCCCGGACGCACTTCCTTGCGTGCGAAGATGTAGCTGGTGGGTCCCAGCAGTCAGGGGGCGAATCGTTTTTTTTTCGAACGCACTTCCTTGCGTGCGAAGATGTAGCTGGTGGGTCCCAGCAGTCAGGGGGAAACTTTTTTTCGCGAAATACGGTGGCCCGTCCGGTGGGTCCCCGCTGTCAGGTGGAGGAATAATTATTTTGCGCGTAATAAGGAGGCACTTCCTTGCGGCCGCCGTGGACCCAGTTGTCAGCCTCTCCATGCACAGTACTCTTCCGATGGAAGTCGGTCTTTGACCACATTGACCACGCCGCACCGAGAGCACCACGGTGGTGGACGACGGGGAGGCCTAGGAAGGGGACGACGCAGAGCCGGGGAAGACGCAGCAGTGGATGCCCACGCGAAGAGAAGTACGAGGGTGAGGCTGCCGTCGCTGCAGAATAACAGGGGTGTGGGTGAGTGGAGGGATGGCCTGGCCAACGGTGGGAGTAGTAGGGGGCGGTGAGGTCTCCACGGCATCACAGCCGGCCACGGGAGGCAGGACCACGCGACACGACCGGCGCTGCTTTGGGCGGCTGGAGCACGAAGACTAGAGGTTCAAGAAGCACTACGGTTGTTGGATGGACATCGTACGGTCACTGGCCCTAGAGTCATTCATATTGACTAAGTTGACAAAGCCCTCCATCCCCGTAAACTTAGTAGGCCCGCAAGTCAGCCTCCCACCAAGGTGAGTCCCAGCTAGCAGGGGGAGTATTCATTTTTTTGTGCGTAATAAGGAGGCATTTCTGGTGGGTCCGAGCTAACAGCGGGGGGAACGTTTTTTCTCAAAATACAAAGAACCTTCCGGTGGGTCCCAGCTATCAGGTGGAGGAATCATTATTTTGCGTGTAATAAGGAGGCATTTTCCTGTGTGGGCCCCTGCCGTCAGCCTCTTCTGATGGCTGTTGTTGGTTGACCATGTTGACCTCGCCGCGCCGACAGCACAAACGCGGTGGACGAGGGCGGGGCCCAGGAAGAGAACCACCCAGAGCTGGCGAAGCCACCGCAGCAGATGCCCACGCTGAGGGGAGAACGAGCGCTGACTGGTCGGCTGCGGGGTGAGGCTGACGTCGCTGGAAAATAACATGATGTGTGGGTGGTTAGAGGGATGGCCTAGCGACAGCACAGCCAGCCACAGGAGGAGAGAGAAGGCAGTCCCATCGGCGCTGGTTTGGGCGGCTGGAGCAGGAAGATCAGAGATTGAAGAAGAACGGAGGCCATTGGATGGACATCCAACAGTCACTGCTGTGTGTTGACTAAGTTGACAAAGCCTTGCGTACGCGTCAAAAAAAATTAGGACAGCGTCATCGTCAACCTAGTAGGCCCAGAAGTCAGCCTCCAAATCTGTGGAAAACAGCATACAGCCCATTAGCCATTATTTTCAATAATTTACAGCCCATTTGCTAATTCTTAAGGATATTTGAAGCTCATATTCTTTTTATTAGCATTACAGACCATATATTCTGGGCACTGCTAAAAAATTCAACGAATTTTTGCATATTTCAGTGGGGTCCGAACTCTTTTAATCACGAAATGTCGAGTCACGTTAAAAATAGTTTTCAAAAAATCATATCAAAATAAAATTCAAAAAACAATTCTCTGCAAAAAAATGAATGAAATTTAGAATCTTAACTAGCAAGATGCCCGTTCGTTGCACGGAACATGAAGATGCATTTGTATGAGTAGTTTATCTTGTGGGGAAAAGATGATATTTTAATGTAATTGTCAGTGGGCTTTGGTTTTTATAAGAGTAGAGAGTAGAGAAATCCTGAAAAAAATGATATTTTAATGCAATTGCCGGTTGGCTTTGGTTTAAAAATTTATAGCCCATTTCTTACAACTTATAGCCATTTTCTGGGGAAGCCCATTTCTTATCCCTCCTCGTCTTGAAAGATTTGCAGCCCAGGAGGGCTGAGAAAAGCAAGTAGGCCTCGGTTTTGGTATTCTCCAAAAAAAAGAATTGGGCTAGCCAATTTCAGAAAGAAAAAGAATATCAACTGGGCTCGTCATGTGCTTAAAAAAAGCGTAAGCGTGGGCTAGACGGGCCACAGCCCCTGCACAGCGCGCAGTTGAGCTCCGTCTCTGAAACTGAAAAACAACTAGGCGAGCTGCAGGGTCCCTGGTGTTATCCGCTCATTGTGTAATTTTCTCGTTTATTGACTACATTTATAATGGCGTGGAACCTAGTTGTCAAACAATTAGGAGGAAGTATTGTTTTGGCTTGTAATAACGAGGCATCTGCTTGCGAAATGCAATGACCCTGGTGGGTCCCTACTGTCAGCCTCTCCATGTACAGTCATCTCCTGATTCCTCTTGGTTGTTGACCATGTTGACAACACCAGACGGCGGCGAGCACAGCGAGCTAACCAAGGCGGAGAACGACGGCAAGGCCTCGGACGGGAATGAGCAACAACCATGAAAGATGCGGCAGTGTAGTGGTAGGTCAAGGGGAGTACAAGGGCAACAACATGCAAGTCAAGCATACAAATGGTACAAAAAGCCCAAGGATTGATTGTTCATCAAATTTTTAGAACCCAGATTGAACATGACAGTAACATCTAACCCAACCACTCTTTTTTGCAGTCACAAACAAATGGATCGGTCTGATCCATAAAATCAACATCCTGTGCAAAAAAAATTATTTTAGGATGTCTACAACTTGTTGTAAATAGAAGCCGAGCACGTTTAGAAGCCCATTTGTCCACCTGAAACTTCTTTTTTTGCTGTTCAACATGTTCGTCCGTGAGAAATCTCTTGCTGTAAAAATTAAGCCTCATGGACAATAGTAACCTCGCATTCAACAGGAAGAATGTGATAAAGCTTCTGTTTGCCTGGTTGGATGCATATCGTCCCATCGTTATTGTCCTCAAACAAATGTCATGAGAGCTGAGAAAATCCTTGTGCTTATTACGCCAACGATTGGTTATATGTTTTTGTCCATGTGGTTCTGCCTAAGTAGACATGAAGATTGAAAACAGTTAAGGTCTAAAAAAAGAGTATGTCGAAAGAACGACAACTGAATAGTTAATTCTAGTACAATATATACGGGCTTTCAATGTGCATGAAATCATCACCTCTATGTATAAATTCTCCAGAGATCGAAAGCATCACAGCAAGCCAATAATTATGTCCAGATCAAAACTATACATTCTGATATATATGATCTTGACAGAATCCAGCAGCATTGATAGGCTATCAATGGACGAACTCTTCATTGAGCATATAACATAATATTAGTACCCAAAGTGTACTCCAAGATGATATAAAACTTATGCGCATAAATGAAAAATGCAGCATATGATTACAAATGTGTAGATGATAATATACGGTACCTAAAAAGGTGAGGAGCCAAACACCAACTCCTTGTGATTATTAAACAGGTCACGAATTACACCCAAGGTCTCCAGTTTGGGCGCAGAGACGGCAGTTATTTCTAAAGGTGTATAACAATTATGAAGGAGCAACCTTTCAAGTGAAGGGGCATATTCGATGATGAGCTGCTGTCCTTCAAAACAAATTCCAATGCTTTTAAGGTGAGGCGACTTTATTTGGAGACAACTGATACTGATTTCTATTCCCAAAACAATCAGCAAGCGCTCCAGGGCAGGGCACCTAGAGTGGATGATGTTGTGCAGTGAGGCCTGCGACAGATAAACCACCACAAGCGAAAGTTTTTTTAGCAGTGGGAGTCGAAGCATTTGTACCAGATCGTCTGGTAGATGGCACCGGGCGAAGGTGGCGGTGTGGAGAGAGGAGGAAAACCGCGAGATGGACAACGGTGGTGTGGGCATGAATTCTTGGTATGTTCGTGGTAATGGTAGAACTCAAACTGCTGGAGTTTTCCGAATTCAGGGGATGTCAGCTAAGCGTCCACCTTGCCAGGTATGGACAGCAGGTAGCTTGTCGGGATGCAGAGGCATTGGACGGGGCCCTGCTGGTGAGAAAAGACGATGGCTCTGATGAGATCAAATTCAGGAAGGATAGATATCTGACGACAGTCGAGATTGAGGGGCGCGGTGCGCCATAGAGGGCGCCACCGAGTTGAGAGGACTTGTGTGCGGCAGCAATCCTTGGTGGGGAGAAGCGGGATGATCTCCTCAAGGATGACGTCAGGGAGATCGCTGATGTGGTCCACCGGAGATTCTACC
>NC_057798.1:390758465-390799384 GCF_018294505.1 Triticum aestivum | reverse complement strand
TTCTTGGCGCCGGGGCCAGCCGACTCCATTTTCCTTGTGGGCGTCGCGCCGAGCTCACGGGTTTGAGCAGAGTAGCCAGAGACGAGCCTAGTGGCAGTGCGAGTGGGGAAGAAGGAGAGCTGGGGATTTCTGTAGGAGTGGAAGAAGAAGAGCATGCGTTTTTTGTATGAGTGAGGAAGAAGGTGAGCGGGGCTTTCTGGATGAGTGAGGAACATTGGGGAGCGGGGGGAATTGGGTGGGGAGACGGAAGCAGGAGAGCGAGTTGTTCATGTTTAAAAGGCACGCTGCACTAACTACTCACTTTTTCCCAAGAACCGCTCTCTTCTTTTGCGTTGCTGCATGACTGGCCATGCATGTAGGATTCATATGCCCGCCGGCCACTACATGCACCTGGTTTGTTACTAGGCCTATTTAGTAGGGTGGTTATGGAGTAAATTAAGGAGATTTATTTTCTCTGTGTGCATACACCAAATTAGAGGATGCGGTAGTGGATGCAGACACTCACATTAAACTAACATTCAGAAGAACAAAAGTTCAGCATGTCTATGCATCTCAATGATTCACCATACTATAACCAATATACAAAACTATGACAAGGTGTGGAAATAAAGAAAATCGGTCGATGCTTCTCTAAGCAAAGGGCCTCCCTGCGCACGCATTAATTTCCTGGGCATGCTTGTTTCTTCTCAATGTTGCGAGCACTTTGAGCATGTTGGCAACTCCACAGCTATCTAGCTGCCTCATCTTGCAATTGATGCTGACACATTTGCAGCAAACACATGAGGCAATAGAGATGACTCAACATGGGTCCATATTGTGCAGTTCCCCTGATATCCTATTCATTATCCTGAATCTAAAAAGATAGGAAAATAGTAGCTATACTTAAACGGTGTTGCAAAACAGTAGCACATATCAATAGCTCGGCATGACAAAACACGATCATCTAGGCGAAGGGGATACTGACCTGCCTGAGGAAGATTACATATAATTTCATAAGTCCTTGGTTGATTTCCACCTTCGGCTGCACTGCTTGTTTGCTCCTCCAGACATGACAGGATCATTTCGCACTGCATTCAGCAAGTCAACGTATGAATAAGCTAATTTCATCTTGCGGTGGTCATTGTACCTAGTTACGAATGTAGGAATACCTGGAGCACCATGAGGTTAGCTGACAGCAGGTAGATGCAGCCATATAAATTTTGTGCGGTGCTACCAAAATTGAGGTTTGTATCCCTTCCCGTTATGAGAATTCTTCTTGAAGTTGGTAGAATGTGACGGCTTGTTCTTTGCATCAAACTTGCCTTTCCCCTGAGATTTGTTCTTGTTGTTTTGGGGCTGGTTGGGCTGGAAGTTCTTCTCGTGTACCATGTGGGCACTAGAAGCTCCCTCGGCGACCCGAGCACATGTGTCTTTTGCTCTCGCCTTCTCCTCAAAATCAAGAGTGCTAATGAGATCCAAAACAGAAAACTCATGTCTCTTGTTTTTCAGAGAAGTAGCAAAATCGTTCCACGAAGGTGGAAGCTTGGCAATGATGGTCCCAGCAACAAATTTTTCCGGCAACATACACTTAAAGTACTCAAGTTCCTTAAAGAGTGACTGTATCTCATGAGTCTGCTGAACAACAGAGCGCTCATCAGTCATCTTGTAGTCACAGAATTGCTCCATGACGTATAACTCGTTGCCAGCGCCTGAGGGCCCAAACGTGGCCTCGAGCGCAGCCCACATGTCTTTGCCGCTGTCAAACAACATATACGAATCCACAATGGAATCGTCAAGAACACTCAGCAGGGCGGCTTTGAAGAGGGTATCCATGTTCTGAAAAGCTTCCTATTGTGTAGGATTAAGATCGCCCTCAGGCTTACCTTTAGTGGCGTCATAGCAGCACATGATCTGAAACCAATATACTGCTCTTGTGCGCCACCTTTTATATTGCACCCCCTTAAAAGTAGGCGGCTTCAAAAGCGCAGCAAAACAACTCGGAGTAAATTGCCTGTGATCAGGTTTTTGGATTGGATTGTTGAGTATATGAGCAATTTAGTATGAGATTTAATCTGAATCAGCAATAAATAGATCATGACGACAATTGCAAACATCAAAGTAATAATGCGGACTAAACCAGGAGGACAGAATCACATACTGTACAACGGGAGCAAAACCGATGTGGTTGATGTTGTCACTCATGTCGTTGATGAAGAGGTTACTGAGGTCGGGGAAGAAGGCTGTCGTTGAGGAAGTTGTCGCTGGCAGCAGTCACAGGAGTGTGCTCCCCAAAAACCTGATCGCCCCTCTCCCGTACAGGATCACGAAAGGCGGGGTTCGGAGGACTGCTGTCCCTTCTCACGGTGCACGCCGGAAGGAAGGCTGGAGAAGAATTGCATGGCGGTGCTAAGATCTGGAACGGTGCGAAACCATATGATACAGCGGCGGCTAGGGTAGAGCATGTCAGGTCGGAGTATAATAGTAGGCCTTTGGCCCCCAAACCCCACGTCCAAGTCAATAATAGCTCAAAAAAAGTCAATAATAGCCCCACCAAGGTTTGTCTAAAAAACGGAGTAATTAAGGCGTCCGTTAGTCCCTTTAGTATAAATACAATATCTTTAATAATGGCCCCACCTTTTGTCTCACAAAGTAGAGTATGTTGGAGTACAACCGGCTACACGTTTACAATCCGCTTCTCTTCTCTCTCCTCTTCTCTCTCCTTCAACTAAGCACAAATACTATATTTAAATCCTTATAGCCTGCTTAGGGCATCTCCAACAGCTGTAAGATAGGTGTTGGTAAATTTGCCACCTAGGACATAGTGATGATGTGGCATGTAATAAATGTGGAGAGAGAGCAAAGTTGTATGTAGAATAACCAACAACCTTTGCACAAGCTCCAAGGTGAAATAGAGAGCAATCACATTTATTTTCTCATCATTGATTGGATAGCTTAGATACAATTTATTGGAGTAGTTGTATGATAGCTTGTTGGTTGATGACATGGACATTTTACCAACAAGACTAACATACAATCTATTGGAGATGCCCTTATGTCATCTAATTATAGTAGTACTTGCTCTAAAAGTTACTATCCACTGTGTAGTCTGAAATGCCGGGCGTGCAGCGGGCGGTGCCCTCGGTCGGCGCGCCGCTTCAACGGTGGAAGCAGTGAGAGGTCGCGTCGCCCTGACTTGCCATCAATGTGGAGCGGCGGTCTCAGCTGGCGCCAGGCAGGAAGCGCGCGCGGGAGGGGGGAGGGGTTTTTGTTGGGCCAAGAAGGTGAGAAGCCAACTTGGGATCGGTCCGGACGGGGAAATATCATGTGCTCCCATACTCTGCATATGACACTAGTGTATGTTACTACTCCCTCCTTTCCAGTTTATAGAGATGTTTAGAGTAACATAGAAATATGTTATAGTACAAGTTACTCCCCACTATGACCAGCCTTGGCCTCTCCCAGTGCTCCACCATGTATAGCTGCTAAGCCTGCCACGTAGGCATAAAATATGATGCGCCACCAATAAACTAAGCACCTATGCATTGAACACTTGAGTTACTAAGCCATTTAATGCACTTAGCACCTCATCTAAAGAGCATTAATAGTATAGCCAGCTGCTAGCTATAAGCCTACATCCCATCTTATAGTCAACATGTACTACAAAGTGCCTAGGAGCACGTGCTAGAGCTGGCTCTTCACGATGATCCCGCTTACCTTCTCTCTCCTCTTCTCTTTCCTCCAACTAAGCAGAAATATACTATAAAGTGCCTAGGAGTATTCCTTATAGCCCGCTGACTCAGCTCTATTGTACTTGCTCTAAGCACATCTAACCACTTGCTAGCACCCCCTTGACCGTGGACCTTGACGGTGTACGTCACCTTCTGTCTCATAATTTTCCTCGTCATCATCTGAGTCCTAGAAGATCTCACCCACATCATCATTAGCATGCAGCCGCCTTGATAGACAACATGCGCAGAAGGAGTAGAGGCGACTGGGGACGCACCACCACCACGTCATGGGCACTCCGTATGTGCTCGTGTGCGTGCAGCGTGCATGTTTTTCCATCGATGCTAGCTCTAAGGCCGAGGCTGCGGTCGTCTTCGTCTCCGACTAGTAGTTGAGTAACAACGGCAAAGAGGTGCTGCAAGAGATGCGTATGCGCCGTTGTGTGCGAGCTTCGCCGTAGCACGACAAACCGGACGTCGCCGCGGATGGCGCATGCCTCCATGCAGCCGAGTGTGTGCGCATGCATGTGTTATTCACGTGCATTCTGCGGCCGAGCGTGTGTGCATGCACGTCTTGTGTACGTGCGTTGTGTGCTCCATGCTGTGCGCGTATGTGCATGAGTTGGATCGGATGGAGTTAGTGCGTTCGCTTGTGTACATATTTTAGAGTGTAGATTCACTCATTTTGTTTCGTATGTAGTCCCTTATTGAAATATATATAAAGACTTATATTTGGGAAAGGAGGGAGTATAAAACATCTTCAACTTAGCATCCTGATGTACCATTTCTAGTGGTTAGCGAAAAGTTCATGTTCTTTTAGTTGTTTATAGGTGGGCAGGCGGCAAACAACAGGGGAAAATGCGCAAGGTTCCTTGCAGACGCTCCACCGCGAGGTTCCTTGCTCCTCCTCGGTCGTCGGGAATCTATGCTCTTCAACTCTTTTCTTTTACGTGAGCTTTGTTCATCCTTTTCCCAACACGCGAGACATCTAGCATCAAGGTGCACGTGTCATGCAAGAAAATGGAGATAATCAGATAAGCAGTGCGTAAGTGAGTCGTGCGGGAGGGAAAGCGGGGGGAAACCCTTTTCCGTAAGTGAGTCGTGCACTTCGATGGCACCTACGCAATATTTTTTCTCCTCGATGGCACGTGAATGGCACGTGAATAGTGCATGTACTCAACGATGGAGCACGGGATGGTAGCAATGACATGGTCAGCCCTTTTTTGGAGAGAGTATGTACTACTAGTAAATAACTTTGATGTGTCCCGTCAACTCGCAGAACGACGAGAAGCTTGATTACGCCTTCTCCCTCGCCAACGCATGCGTGGTGGCTCGTAGCACGAGGAGAAACTTTTCTTACAAGCGGTGGACGTGCAGCAGTTCATTTGGTGTCAGATTGCCAGAAGCACTACTATAGAACCATCGACTTCTGGAAGAGGCTTAAGAGCCAAGTGCAAGGTCACCTACTAACCTTAGGCTAGGCATAGTGGGAGTAACATAAGTAGAGGTACCTCCTTTTTTTTATTCTAGAAACAACCACACGCGAATATCAAGGTGCTGGTTACGTAGAACAAATTTCCTGCAGTCCGTGCTCAGCACTCCTCTATCTCTCTTCTCAGCCAGCCAGCGGAGGCGCGGAGCCCATCATCTGTTTGCTCACATGCGGCCCCACATGTCAGTGAAAACGCAAGAGGACCCACTGAACCTGCACATCTTTCACCTCGACGTGCTGGTGATGAAAAACAAATCCAAGAAAGATCTTCAGTGTCCGCTTTTGGAGTTACTCAAGAGTAGTAAGATTCTATTTATAGTTTAACCCAAAATGCACATCTCGTGGCTTCAACTTATCAACTACCACTCTATTTTCTTTCATGACATGACCTGGATGCTGGATGTCCCATGTGTCGGCAAAAGGAGGAAGAACCCGACCAAATCTTCGGTTGTGCTCTCGAATTAGACTAGTTGTGCTAACTTAAAAAATTTATTGTGTACTCCCTCCGTTCCAAAATACTTGACTTCCATTTGTCCAAAAATGGATGGCCTATATACTAAAACATGTCTAGATACATATATATTTTGACAAATACTACCTCCGTCTGGGTTTATTGGTCCCCATTATAATTCGTGCCAAATTTTGACCATAGGTTAAACTAACAAAATGTTTACGCATGTCACCAAACATTATATTTTTGAAAACTATGTTCAAATACGAATCCAATGATATAATTTTTCTTGACATGCATTAACATTTTGTTAGTTAAATCTTCAGTCAAAATTTGACACAAACTACAAAGGGGGCCTATAAACCAGGACGGAGGTAGTAGAACGGAGGGAGTAGAATGGATGCAAGTTTTTGTATTGGGAAGAAGAGTACATCCATATATTGATAGAGCATTGGAGTTGGCCTTACAAGTGGGACCGAAGTTGAGGAAACCGACTATCGGCAAACCCCCACCTCGCCCGCCGCGTGATGGCTGAGTTAGAGAAACGATGAGGTTGAAGAGATTGCTCTAGCATGGACTCCAAGAAATATGGTGTCAGATGGAAGTCGTGCCAGTGGCGCGTGCCGTACTCCTGGACATGAATGCTTGTTCTGGCCCATGCCACCCTACTACTACTTACTATATAGTACTACTAGTATCGAGGATTCGAGGTGCTGGTTACGTAGTACAATATGGCTACAGTAAAAACACCCGCATGACGCGCGAAGCATGTGAAGCTAGTACAAATAGTGTACTACTATTGTTGATGATTGGCCTCATCCGGTAACCTATTGCAATGCACGTTTCATCAGAATTAGTTGCCAGGCGCCAACGAGTATATGGGCGCTGCTCATCCTCATGCTCGTGATCATCACCATCATCATCTCCCCCTTGGTTATAAATTTTTTCAAGTATAGGTGGTGGAATTTTCACAGGACCTTGGAAACACAAGAAGAATGTTAATTAGAGCATCTCCAATAGCTTGTCTATATGGATGTCTATACTCGTTTTCCATGACATGAGCCCAAAACAGGCGTCCAACAGCTTGTCTATATGGTTGTCCAAATATACACATCCTCTAAATCGACCTCGATAGTGTCCACGTCTGGACAATGTGAAGGCATTGTCTAAACTCAGTTGTAGTCATGATTTCTTCCTCTCCCCAACAACGGCCCACCTGTCATGGTCCCTGTATATATATAGACGTTCTGATGCAAAACTGGATGTGTATATGAGGGAATCTTTTTAGACCATTGTCTATATGAATATATAGACATCCAAATATACACATGATATTGGAGATGCTCTTAGTAAAGGGAAACTTGCTAACCCGCATGCATGTGGATGAAACAATTATAGTTATGGTGGAAGACAAACGTACCGAAATCATAACGATTCCATGCAAAAACAGTGCCACGAGTGGTGGCAGCAAACACAAGGCCCTCGTATTCAATTGCATCACAGTACTCATCCGTGTACAGAAACTGATTTTTGAGCAATGTCCATCGAGTCAAACCAGCAACAACGGCAACAAGCTTGTCGAAGATAGCAACAACTTCATAGTTGTTGTAATTCCAAGAGCGGGTGGGAACTCAAGAAATTGCTATCTTCCATAGAAGACAGTCACCATGATTGTATTTGAACGTGCGTACAATACCGGTGTGCTCAACCTCTGGGCAGTCTACTGAGATTTTTGGAAGTGGAAACCGGTCACGAGTGTACACATTCACAAGTTCCCACTCGCAGTTGGACCCAATGTAAACAACCGAATCTCCATTTGCGCCTGCCCAGGCCTTGCCCTGAAGCGATGGCATCTTAACATCATACGTATTATTATCAAGCAGCATCAACTTGCACAGGGCGAGGCCTCCGTCGTGACAGCGCCGGTCATCAGGGTCACGGCGAAGAAGATAGGGGAGATCAAACCGTTCCTTGACTCTTGGGTTCCTTGTAATGATGTTATTAGTTGAGTCAAGAATGGGCTTGAACGAACCTGCCATGCTAGCCAAGGTGATGACGTCGCACCGATCAATGAGTTCCTCCACCACGTCATCTTTTAGATCGGGGCAAGAATAACGGGGTCGTTTCCGTCCTATTCCCTCCATGGAGAAGACGATCAAACAATGGCAGAAGAAAGCGTGAAGGGCTGAAGGAAAATGGAGGAGGGAGAGGAAGAGCGTGCGACAGCAGTTCCAAATTGAGAGGGAAAGGCGAAGCATCGGTGGACGGTTGCTAGTTTGCCACGGTTCACGAAGGGGCGCCCCGGCCTACACATCGGTTCGGAAATACTCCTACTACTCGGCGTCGTCTCACTGATATGTTGGAACGGGACCACATGTCAACGAAACATGGTGTGTAATTTCTCGTGCAAAATGCGATCTGGCCGCGTTGGCCCAAAGTGCCGCATTAGTAAAAAAAATTGAAAGTTTGCCGCATTAGTTATCGATCTTTATTTTCTTAACATGCAATCTGAATGGATAGCTCCTGTGGTAATCACACGTGAGCGGATATAGTGATGGTTGATTCGCCCGAGCAACTTTACTGTGGGAATATGGGAGTACCAGCGGATTCAAGGAATAGAGAAATGATGGTTGCTTCATCCGAGCAACTTACTGTGGCGAAGGTGGGGCTCTGTGATTTGACTGCTCACTAGTCATTACTACTGCGGCGCAACGACCGGGGTGAACCTTTCCCTGAAGTTGTGTTGCACACTCAATATTGCTGCATGGCAGGTGGAGCCGGATGAAGGATGTCCAACATGTCGGCGAAACGAAGTTGAATTGTTTCTGGCATTGCTATCAATCCTTCAGGATTTGTTTATATGTACGCATAATTTTGATGAAATTGTACTGTGATGCTATGAAGGTTTCAACTCTGGTTCCCGCAGGAAAAAAAAGGTTTCAACTTAGGATTCATGTGTCTTGCCTCGAGATTATCTCGTTACAACATTCCATCAAATACAAATGAAACTACCATGGCTAATGCATCTCAATGGTTCGCAGATCAGCGCCGATATTCACATCACAACTGAAGACAAAGTTGTGAGAAGGTGTACAAATAAAGAAAAAAATATAATTGATCGATGTTGTTCGTAGGCATGGCTCCATTTCCTTGGCACAGTGTTCATTGCTTGGCAGCTAGTTTCACCCAGCTCTGTAGCCAAAAAAGAGGTGTATGAAGGACACCACAATCCGATCATTTTGTGCAGCTCCACTAAAATTGGGCGGACCATCCCTGTTTGCAAAGATATCTAGTCAGTGTGATTACAATAATAGTGCAACTAGATGATGAAACATAACACACATAAATAGAAGCCGATCACCTCTACGATCTCTCTTTAGGACTAACTTCTTGTCGGAGAAGATTAGGCACGGAGTTCGATGAGGAGGATAGCAAAACCAATCTCCCTTTCCGCAGTCCCATAGAAATGTAAAAACGTTGCCCGTGTAACATTTTGGCGGAACTGCACAAAACACTCTTCAGAAAAGTGATTTGTGCAGTTCACCAAAAGGTCGCAATAGCAACAAGGTGAAAATGGATAGCCTTGTTTGCAAAAGGAGGTCGAAAGGAAACAATTACTGCCCAATAACACGAGTTGAAGACACATACGCCGACAAAAAAGTAGCATGTTCCATGTAAAAAGGGAAACATAGCACATGGTGGTTTATCAAAAATGGTTTGAGGACGAGATTGCAAGATGGAAAGTACGCCGGCCGAGACATGATTTAAGCAAACAACTAAAGAAGATCCACATGCAGCAACGTGGGAAGATGGGCATTGGAGCAAGGCCGGAGGAAACTGTACCTGAGGGTCGTCGGGATGTTACTAGGAGGGCGCCGGCGGCCGGGATCTGCCCATACTGCGGCAGCGAGCAAGTGGCGAAGGCCCTACCCCGCCGGAGCTTGGTCAGAGAGAACGGCGGGTACCGCAGATCGGGACGAGCTGCCTCAACACCGTCGAACGGAGAGACGATGCACATCCTCCCTTTCCGCCGGAGGACAGGATGCGGCCGGATCACTAACCAATGCTGAGAGAGAGAGGCCACGGCGGCCTTGTGTGAGATTGTGTGACGAGACTCACGAGAGACAAACCCATTTTGCCATTTTCCCCACGGCAATCATTTTATATTCTAGGCATGGTACCCGACCCTCCTTCGAGTAAACAACCGCTACACGCGTCAAATTATCACGTGGGCTGCCTTTTCATACAGAAACGAACTCCACCGTGTACCTGCGCGGGTGTGGCCGGGAACAAGACGTGAGTACGTGCGTCCTGCATGCACTTCTTCTTTAGGTGCAGGTACGTTCGTGGGTGGGTGTGAGAGAGATGGTTTGTGCGAAACAGAGGCAATGTGTTGATGATATCTCAATCAGCAAAACGTAACATATGCAATGTGTGTGAAATGGAGTCATGGACGTGAGATATCGATAGAATTGAAAACAGGGATGAAGTGTGTGGCTGCGCGATCGATAAAGAGTGCCATCGAATTTGTGTTTGCCCACGTCAAAGATACAGGGCGGCTGGCCTACTGGAATTTGAGAGGGCGGAGGTGTAGTTCTTCTCCATGGAATGGATACCTACCTACAACATTCGACTATCGGTGTGGGGGGGGGTAGAGACCGGTCAACTAGTATATGTCTGGGGAAGGAGAGAGACCTAGCTATGTATTGAGGGAGATCGATCAACATCCATGGATATGTGTAGCAGATGAATAAGGTTGGGAAAAAGACAAAGGTAGAGCATCGGAGGGTTGGTGGTGGAGTGGCGTCTCACAAATGGTGGGAGAGGCCTGCTAGACAAACGGAGGGTATGAGTGCAATATCAATAAGAGAGGGCGGGGGATGTCTGTCTATCTATGCACGTGCGTTTGAGGGACGGGTCGGGAGGTATTCAAGGATGATGAGGGGAGAAGATATGGTTGTGGTAAGCATGCGTAACTACATAGGAAGATCAACCGTCGTGTGTCCGAGAAAAGGAGAGACATAACTAGCGAGGTAAGTGTATCGGTGCTTGGTGAAAACAAATTATAGTCGACCTGGATATATGTAGGGAGATTAGTTCATATACACGCCTGCATGTGTTAGAAGCAAATAAGGTCCGGAGAGGCAGACAGGGGGAGAGAGTGTGGCTAGGAGGTGGTGCGAGAGCCCTACCATGTCGAGGGGGAAGGAGTGTGCGAGCATGTGACTAATGAAAAGAGGGGCGGGAGTGTGCACCTGTGTGGAATCGTATTGGACATATGGGGGCATGGACGGTGAGAAGAGGAGAGGGGAAGTATATATGTGTTTGTTGTAGGCACACTTGGCTAGAGAGGTATATCGACCGGTGTGCGCCAGAAAGAAGGAGCCGGGGGCCTACACACACCGTTGGTGGACGACCTAAAGAGAAATAATGAACGTGCGCGATGGAGGGGACGCTAAGGGTGTGTGAGGGGGGCAGGTGTGTGCATGCACGATAGAAAGTTAGCGCTAGCTAGCTACAAATAGAAGAGGATCATGAAGGTGTAAAAGACGAACAAAGAACATAATTCATTATAAAAAGGTGGATACGGATACTTTAAGAAGATATCATAATGTACAACATTGATTATAATTTGGGCTAATGTGTGGCTTTTGCAACTTAGGTCTAAATACTTGTCATAATGTAGGGGGCGGGGCACTATACTGTCACGCCCAATATGCGACCCTATCCAAAAGGAACTCGATGGTCCCACCAAGGATAGACCCGCATATTGAAACGCTTTTGCAAGGTGGATATCATTACATCAACATTACATAATAGATGGGGCTACATACATAAGGCATACAATGCCACTCGAATACAACATCACAATACATCAGAGCATCATCCGACTACAGATGAATCACAAACAGAAACTCAAACGACATCCACCCTGCTAGCCCAGGCTGCCGACCTGGAACCTATCCCCTGATCGAAGAAGCAGAAGAAGAATTCCATTACAAGCAAACATCGCTCTCGCGTCATGAACATCGCGAAACCTGCACCTGCAACTGTTGTTGTAGTAATCTGTGAGCCACGAGGACTCAGCAATCCCATTACCATGGGTATCAAGACTAGCAAAGCTTAAAGGGAAAGGAAGGGGTAAAGTGGTGAGGCTGCAGCAGCGACTAAGCATATATGGTGGCTAACATACGCAAATAAGAGCGAAAAGAGAGCAAAGGAACAGTCGTGAACTAGCAATGATCAAGAAGTGATCCTGAACTCCTACTTACATCAAACATAACCCAAAAACCGTGTTCACTTCCCGGACTCCGCCGAGAAGAGACCATCACGGCTACACACACGGTTGATGCGTTTTAATTAGGATTTGGTGTCAAGTTATCTACAACCGGACATTAACAAATTCCCATCTGCCTATAACCGTAGGCACGGCTTTCGAAAGATTATACCCTGCAGGGGTGTACCAACTTAGCCCATGACAAGCTCTCGCGATCAATGAAGGAATATACCTTCTCCCAGGAAGACCCGATCAGACTCGGAATCCCGGTTTACAAGACATTTCGACAATGGTAAAACAAGACCAGCAAAGCCGCCTGATGCGCCGATAAATCCCGATAGGAGCTGCACATATCTCGTTCTCAGGGCACACCGGATGGGTCAGCCTACGAGTAAAACCAGACCTCGAGTTGCCCCGAGGTGGCCCCGCAGTCTGCCCGGTTCGGACCAACACTTAGACAAGCACTGGCCCGGGGGGGCTAAAATAAAGATGACCCTCGGGTTGGCCGACCCAAGGGAAAGGATAGGTGGTGGTGAGGCAAATGGTAAAACCAAGGTTGGGCCTTGCTGGAGGAGTTTTATTCAAAGCGAACTATCGAGGGGGTCCCATAAATCACCCGACCGCAAAAGGAACGCAAAATCCGGGAACATAACACCGGTATGATGGAAACTAGGGCGGCAAGAGTGGAACAAAACACTGGGCAAAAGGCCGAGTCTTCCACCCTTTACCAAGTATATAGATGCATTAATAATATAAGAGATATTGTGATATCCCAACCAAAATCCTGTCCACCATGGAGCAATCTTCAACTTCACCTGCAACTAGCAACGCTATAAGAGGGGCTGAGCAAAAGCGGTAACATAGCCAAACAATGGTTTGCATAGGAAAGGTGTCAAAGGTTAGAGGTTCATGACAAATTGGGATGGCTTGATAAACAAGTAATAGGTAGCGCAGCATAGCGATAGAACGAAACAACTAGCATAGCAATGATAGTAGTGAGATCCAGGGTAGCGGTCATCTTGCCTGAAATCCCGCAAGTAAGAAGAACGAGTCCATGAAGAAGACGAACGGATGAAGCCGAAGACGAACCAAGCGTAGACGAACGAATCCTCACGATCGCAACGAAACAGGAACTATCGAAAAGAAGCACACAACATAGTAAACACACCACACATGAACAAGGCATGATGCACAACAAGCATGATGCATGACACGGCTACATGAAGCTACCCATGGCAAGAGATGATGCAAACAAGAACAACGCATCAAGGCAAGTTTAAATGAGGCCGGGAACAACATATAACAATTCCGGTAAGTCCTCATATGCAAATTTAGAAATTGGTCCAGATCTGAATAAACCTTATGTTCAAGTTGTTAAACAGCAAGTTAAGATGCAACAAGATGATCTACACGAGATTCTAGTCAAGTTACATATAAAGTTCATTTAGTTCGGAGCTACGGCCTAGAAGATATGAGCAACACAAGTTAAACATGGCATTGATGCAAAATGCATTCAAACATCCAGCAACACACCAAAACAAGGATGCAACATGATAATATGAAGCTACATGCAATACTAAGCAAGTTTCATATAGAGCACACTCAAAACGGAGCAACGGGGAAAATGCTCGGATGCATGAGATGAACACGTATGCAAAATGAAATGCACATGATGACATGACAATAAGCAACACGCAAGCAAATGACATGGCAACAACGGCGAATAACTGGCGGACACCTGGCGCATCGAATCCGGGGCGTTACAACACTCCTCCACTAACAAGAGATCTCGTCCCGAGATCTTAGGACCGAGACGGAAGGGAAAAGGGATGAGGTGAAACAAGAACTGAAGATAAGAAGCACAGAATCGAGAGCACTCGAGAAGAAGAGAGGAACGACGAGAATGACGAGAATCAAATGCTCACGGAATTAGATAGACTAAGAAACAACTCCGGTTAGAACGAGATAAGAAACGAATAATGCTGAAAGGATTTAGGCAGCACTCCGACTGAAACATTAAGGAATGGAACACGAGCTTCACCGAATGAGATGGCACTTGACGAGATGAACAATGCAATGCCTCCGGAAGAATAGAAAAAATGGAATGAAATGAACTTAGAAGGAAGGGTTGAATGGATTTGAATATCTGAGAAGAACGAAGAAATGCAAGACTCCAATTCAAAAGAATACGGAGAATTAATTACACTTCGAGATGCGAGAAGAAAAGATACTTGAATTCCACCAACAAAATCTTGATGAACTCTTGAAGAAAGAATTAAATCATGAAGAACCACCATGAAGAACTCCGGTAACAAAAGGATGATGAGATAAAATGAAGGATGAAAGAATAAGATTAAAACCTTGCGGTGATTTAGATGGGGTTCCGACGAAATGACCGAGGAAAAATTGAACTCCGGAAAGAAAAGATGAAACACTTGGAACTAGAATTTATTCCTCAAGAACAAACTCCGAAGGAAGGGATTACTCACTTGGGTGAAATAAGAATAAGATTTATTGTATGCTTATGCTTCATCAAATTAAATTGATGACAAGCAATGGATTTTGCATACTACTTATTCTTCTTGAAAAGGATTAAGGGGATATGGCACAACACTTGAGAGAGTCTTCATGAACCACCGGTAGGATTGAAAGAACAAATATGCTAGAGGGGATTTAGATGCAAAAGAACAAAGAGATCACGAGATGATTAAAGAACACTTGAATGAAGCACCGGAATAAATAGAGAATGATAACTGGAATGATGGCCTCCGGTGAAACGAAACAGAAATCAAGTTCTGACATACTCCGGATGGATGAAAAGAATATCTGACAAATGGAATAATTCGCGAGGATAACATGAGGCTAGAACCACGAAACTTCGAGAGAACAAAAAAGATTTAGAGGAAAAACTCTTCTATCTTCAAAGCTGAGAATGACGACGAGAAACACCACCGAAATAACTAAGGTACTCCGGGAAAATGAAAAGCGAAGAGGTTGAGCCAACAATGAAATGATTAGAAATCAGTCTTGGATAAAGCATCTGACTGATGAAATCATACTTACGTCCCACTTTGAAAAGAATTTGAGAATAACTCCGGGGAAAATTAGAAGAGTCAGGTAAGATCCTGGAAAAAGACCAGTGGGTTAGGGCCCACTAGAATAGAACACCGTTGAAAAGGATTGTTGAAGAGATAGATGATGCACCGGAACAGTTGATATATTTGAATGAGGTGACAACCTCGAATTAATTGGAACACGGACGAATCTCCTGAGATGTCTTCCGAACTCCGGAATGATTGAATGGCGAGAGGCAAACGAGCAGGGAAAACACTTCGAGGAAAAGAATATGATCAACCCGAAAATTAGAATTGAATCTACCGTAAAAAGAAATGGATGAAGAATGACGAACGAGACGAGAATTCACCGGTTGAAATAACTGAGGAAAGACTGAAGATACTCTGCACGAATGAAATAGATGTTCGAGAGAGAGTCAGACTCCGGGAAGAAAAAAGGGTGGGAGGGCGGGAAAAACAAAGGCAACTCGGGAGGGGAAATCGACGAATATCTTGGAGAGAAAACACCGGTTGAGATCATTGAGGAAAGAAAGAAAAGACTTCGCATGAGTAGAATGGATACTCGATTACGGACTCCGGTTTCAAGAAGAAAAGGGGAGGGCGGGTGGGAAAGAAAACAACTGAGGATTGAACTCAAAGACGAAGCGGCTCGAATCGACTTGGCAAGAAATGCACCGGATGAAAAGAGCTGAGGAACAACGATCGGAAAAACCAACTGCGTGATCCTAAAGAAAATTTGAAAGGGAAGAGGAGTAATTCAAACACCTACGTCAAGATTCCTCACCAGAGCGACGAAGGGGCTGAGGAGTAAAAGAATTCCTACTCTCTGATATAACTCGACTCTGAAAATAGTTTTCTTCTAGACTCAACAACGGCCAAACTACACGATCAATCAAGGGGGCTTCTAGGGTCGGTCGAGGCTCTGATACCAACTTGTCACGCCCAATATGCGACCCTATCCAAAAGGAACTCGATGGTCCCACCAAGGATAGACCCGCATATTGAAACGCTTTTGCAAGGTGGATATCATTACATCAACATTACATAATAGATGGGGATACATACATAAGGCATACAATGCCACTCGAATACAACATCACAATACATTAGAGCATCATCCGACTACAGATGAATCACAAACAGAAACTCAAACGACATCCACCCTGCTAGCCCAGGCTGTCGACCTGGAACCTATCCCCTGATCGAAGAAGCAGAAGAAGAACTCCATTACAAGCAAACATCGCTCTCGCGTCATGAACATCGCGAAACCTGCACCTGCAACTGTTGTTGTAGTAATCTGTGAGCCACGAGGACTCAGCAATCCCATTACCATGGGTATCAAGACTAGCAAAGCTTAAAGGGAAAGGAAGGGGTAAAGTGGTGAGGCTGCAGCAGCGACTAAGCATATATGGTGGCTAACATACGCAAATAAGAGCGAGAAGAGAGCAAAGGAACGGTCGTGAACTAGCAATGATCAAGAAGTGATCCTGAACTCCTACTTACGTCAAACATAACCCAAAGACCGTGTTGACTTCCCGGACTCCGCCGAGAAGAGACCATCACGGCTACACACACGGTTGATGCGTTTTAATTCAGATCTGGTGTCAAGTTATCTACAACCAGACATTAACAAATTGCCATCTGCCTATAACCGCAGGCACGGCTTTCGAAAGATTATACCCTGCAGGGGTGTCCCAACTTAGCCCATGACAAGCTCTCGCGATCAACGAAGGAATAGACCTTCTCCCAGGAAGACCCGATCAGACTCGGAATCCCGGTTTACAAGACATTTCGACAATGGTAAAACAAGACCAGCAAAGCCGCCCGATGCGCCGACAAATCCCGATAGGAGCTGCACATATCTCGTTCTCAGGGCACACCGGATGGGTCAGCCTACGAGTAAAACCAGACCTCGAGTTGCCCCGAGGTGGCCCTGCAGTCTGCCCGGTTCGGACCAACACTTAGACAAGCACTGGCCCGGGGGGGCTAAAATAAAGATGACCCTCGGGTTGGCCGACCCAAGGGAAAGGATAGGTGGTGGTGAGGCAAATGGTAAAACCAAGGTTGGGCCTTGCTGGAGGAGTTTTATTCAAAGCGAACTGTCGAGGGGGTCCCATAAATCACCCGACCGCGTAAGGAACGCAAAATCCGGGAACATAACACCGGTATGACGGAAACTAGGGCGGCAAGAGTGGAACAAAACACTAGGCAAAAGGCCGAGTCTTCCACCCTTTACCAAGTATATAGATGCATTAATAATATAAGAGATATTGTGATATCCCAACCAAAATCCTGTCCACCATGGAGCAATCTTCAACTTCACCTGCAACTAGCAACGCTATAAGAGGGGCTGAGCAAAAGCGGTAACATAGCCAAACAATGGTTTGCATAGGAAATGTGTCAAAGGTTAGAGGTTCATGGCAAATTGGGATGGCTTGATAAACATGTAATAGGTAGCGCAGCATAGCGATAGAACGAAACAACTAGCATAGCAATGATAGTAGTGAGATCCAGGGTAGCGGTCATCTTGCCTGAAATCCCGCAAGTAAGAAGAACGAGTCCATGAAGAAGACGAACGGATGAAGCCAAAGACGAACCAAGCGTAGACGAACGAATCCTCACGATCGCAACGAAACAGGAACTATCGAAAAGAAGCACACAACATAGTAAACACACCACACATGAACAAGGCATGATGCACAACAAGCATGATGCATGACACGGCTACATGAAGCTACTCATGGCAAGAGATGATGCAAACAAGAACAACGCATCAAGGCAAGTTTAAATGAGGCCGGGAACAACATATAACAATTCCGGTAAGTCCTCATATGTAAATTTCGAAATTGGTCCAGATCTGAATAAACCTTATGTTCAAGTTGTTAAACAGCAAGTTAAGATGCAACAAGATGATCTACACGAGATTCTAGTCAAGTTACATATAAAGTTCATTTAGTTCGGAGCTACGGCCTAGAAGATATGAGCAACACAAGTTAAACATGGCATTGATGCAAAATGCATTCAAACATGAAGCAAACACACCAAAACAAGGATGCAACATGATAATATGAAGCTACATGCAATACTAAGCAAGTTTCATATATAGCACACTCAAAATGAAGCAATGGGGAAAATGCTCGGATGCATGAGACGAACACGTATGCAAAATGAAATGCACATGATGACATGACAATAAGCAACACGCAAGCAAATGACATGGCAACAATGGCGAATAACTGGCGGACACCTGGCGCATCGAATCCGGGGCGTTACATATACTTTGTGTGATAAACACGGTGTACGTATGGAACATGGTTTAGATTATGAATATATAGTTAGTACATCAAATGTACTATTATTTGGAATCAACATCAAGTGTATTCAAAAAATAGAATTCGAGTTCATGTAGTACACATAGTTCATATCTATCTCTATAGTAATCATGTGGTGTGTTATTAAGGTAATACACGAATGATGGTTGAAGTTGGCAACAATCATGATTGTAGATTCTTATTGAAATAGAGAAACCAATTCAAATTTAGTTCGAATTGCAGCGGTAGTATAGACATTTGGAATGCACTAAAATGTTGGTATGAGTAGGTTACATGCATTATATAGCAAAGCGAAAAAAATTAATCGGACATAACATGGATTCATACTCCCTCCTTCCATCTATATAAAGCGTAATGAGATTTTTAAGACCGCCTTTGACTATTGACAAGATTAATAGTACATGACATGCACAATGTGAAAATTATATCATTGAAAGAACCTTTCATAGACGAAGTTAACAGTGTGCTTTCTGTAAGTTGCATGTCATATATCATTGGTCTAATATTTGGTCAAAGTTAGCATCGAAAAACGCATTAGGCCCTATATAGATGGAAGGAGGGAGTAGCTTTGAATAGTATTTGTATAGTAAAACAGGGCAAGACTCTCTCTTTGTGTGGTGTGAATAGTTTTATTTTTTTTGTTTTCTTTTTGGTTGAGGGAAGTGCGAATTGATTTGGTACGTACAAGTACAATATTACTATGCAGTCAAAAAAATGTACAATATTACTACACGTTAGGCTTGTCCCTAAAATTTAACCCGCGTCTTGTTATATCCCGAAAATTCAGATATCGTGCTCCCAAAACTAGCGCCTTCACAACCCGCGCCTTGCTATCCCGAAATTACAACGCGCTCGAAAACTCCCTCCAGCTGCCAAATCCAGACACGCGAAATCCCCCTTCTAACCCTGAGCCGAAAGGGCCGCTAGTTTAAATCGGTGGGGGGTACTTTTGTAACACACCCTACATTTTGGACAAGTGCGTCCCTCAGTTATGCTTCACCCCCTCCCATCGCCCCCTTTTCGCCATTCAAAATCCCAGGCCACCATAACCTCTCCGCTCCAGCCGCGAAACCCCACCCTCCTCCGTCCGCCACGTCACCACTGCCCAGCCGGAGCCTCTTCCCCAACGACGTCGTCCACTGCAACAGCTCGACGTCCCTCGTCCACCTCCCCGGATGAGGATCCATCGTCCATCTCGCCGTCCCGCCGGTTCAGCCGCCCCGTCCTCCACCTCCAAGGAGCTGCTCCGACGATCGCCTCATCTATCGCGGCTGCTCCATCCCCACAGCGCCGCCTTAACCTGCTCCACCGGAACCGAAGCATCCTCACCGACTCCTCGGACGAAGTCGAGGCCTACTCGGCGCCACCAAAGAGGTTGTACACTCATCGCATCGCACCTTCTCCTTAACTCGACCTCCCGGCGCCGACGGTGCTCCATCCCGCACCGCCATGGAGCGGCTACCTTAAAGCCGGCGCCGCGGGCGACATCTCCATGGCGGCTCTCCCCTAGTGCGAGGCCCCTTCGGCGGCAGCGTCCATACCAGCCGGATCTGCTGTTGCTGCTCCGGCTCTCGCTCGCTCGCTCGCGCTGCTGCTGCTGCTCCGGCTCTCGCTCGATCGCTCGCTCCCCCAGCTGCTGCTGCTGCTGCTCTTCCCCTCGCTCGTGTTGCTGCTCTGCTCCGATTAAGCCACACTTCATTCGACTGAATCGACTTTTGGGTCAGTCGATTTTCAGGGATTGGGGGGGCTTGCCGGAGTTAAGGAAGAACCACCCGCAGCGGGGACGAGGGCTCGCCAGAGAGGTACCCCACTATCTATCTTAGGGTTCGGGGTGGGGGGCTAGAGGGCTGGCCGGGGCGGCGGTGGCGAGTTGTTTCGGGGTGGCGCTGGGGCCGACGGTTCGGCCGGTGGTGGCAGGCGGCTTAGGGGTGTGCAGGTTGAAGATGAACTGCAGGCCCTCCCTAAACTACATGTTAAGTGTCTCTCTGCTACCATTGCATTCAGTTTCGACAGTAGCATTCAGATTCCACAGTTAATTTCAGTTTCGACAGTTAAGTTCAGAGTCAATAGTTTTTACCTCATCTGTTGTAGTCAGGTGGTTTTTGGTGATGTTAATTTTACATCCATTTTTCATCATCTATTGGAGATGCTATTAGAATCCCACTTGAGATTGACGATGTCTGTCTTGTGCTGCTTCAGCCTTGACGTCTTACGGCTCACCGGAGCTGCTCCAATGACAGAATGATCCATCACAACAGAGCAGTGCCCTGGACGTCGTCTACAGATTCCTCAGATCTTCCTCCACACCTCCGACAGCCACCTCTGCCTCAACTGCTTCAGCAACCAACCCAATGATGCTGAGGTCGACACGGCTACGGCAAAGAGGTTGTACACTTGTTGCGTCACTTATTACTATACATTCACGTCGATCCATTAGGGCTATTTTGGTTCAACGAAAAAACATAGCAATAGGGAATTTTCCAATGGCACTCTACTATTCAATTATTCATGCATTTTGTTGAAAGGAATGAAGCAAAACATCCACCTGCACCTACTTTTCAAAATCCTATGCATGAAAACAAGACCAAGTGCATTGGTGCCAGAATAACATTCTAACTGTACACGCTTTCATATGGTTTCTCTTTATTTTGTCCATGTTTCTTTGCATTCCTCTGCTCTTCCAATTCCTGTAAACCAAACACCCAAGTTGATAGAAATCCTGTGTTTACAAATGCTCTGTTTACCATGTGCATTTTCCTATCCTATTCCAGTGTTTTTCCTATCCCTGCGTTTTAAGAATCATGCAAGCTAAATGAGCCCTTACAGAATTACTTCAGTTACAGGTACGTGTCGAAGGGAACTTTGTGTGGTTTGTCCTGCTCCTGCCGCGACGTCGTCCACCTCACCTGAGATGCTCCATCGACAGAAGCATCCACCAAACCAGACATCACGACTCCTGACCATCTTTCGCCGCCTCAGATCTCCTTCCCTGCCGCCAGCACGCACCCCAACGGCATCACCATCATCGACTCAGCAGATGAACCTGAGGAGTACACGGGTCCACAAGAGAGGTCGCACTCTTTTGTTTCTGCTTATGTTATGCATTGCTTAAACTTACCTACTACTTTATCGTCCTGTTCAGCCCTTGGACTCCCAACTCAGGTCCAAATTTATGTTCAAACTTGAGTTCTAAATTAGTTGTGGGGCACATATCGAGGCAGCAATGAATAGTATCTCTATCTAATATCTAGTTCACCTAGGGTATGCCTATGTTGTTCATCTTGGGTGGGAAATAAATAGTAAAGCAATCATCATCTATCTTAATATTAATTTAAAGCAATCATCAGCATGTTATCATTATTTTTGGATCCATCCACTGGTTGTTACCATCACTCTAAATTTCTGCATGCTCTCCTTACATAATCTCACCATATTTTTTCGTATGCATGTCAGATATTGTACACAGTCATGCTGAACATGTAGAGAAAAAGAGAAGAGTTTTGCGCGGCAATACAATGTCATGCAGACATCGCTCCATGGTGGGTTCAATGGAAAACCCTCCCCACCCCTCTCCAGATTGTAATCCAGAGGAAGATATCTGTTCTGAGGCGGATTCAGACGCCGCTGACCACTCCTATTTACCCCCCAAGGTGTTTGCTCTACCTTGGCATGATGATGTTAGTCATATCATGCATGTGTTGCCTTGCAGTGCCTACTTTTGACATCATATATGTCATCTGCTTAGTTTAGACATGTTCTGTAATGCCACCTGTTTAGTTTCTATATCATATATGGGAATTATGCAGTCTCATGTCTTTTAGCCAGCCATAATATATGTGAAATGTGCAATGCCATCCTGTTTAACCAGACATCATATATTTGAATGATATCTTGCCCATCCTTTTCTTCATTACATTTCCATTTGTCGACAAAGTTTGTACATTAAACTACTCTTCCTATGAATCAGCCATTTGGGTGGGAGATGGAAAATCTGGAGTGAAAACAAGGCCTTCAGAGCAGACAGTGCTACCTGTCGAAGCAGATCTCTTGTTGGGTCCCGATAGCTCCTCAGAGATGAATTCAGAGACAGATGACCAGTCCTATTCCCCTACTTAGGTGTATGCTCTAACTTGGCACGGTTATACTGCTCATATCATGCATACGTTGTCTTGCATAGCATAGTTTAGACATCATATACACAATATTCAACACCATGTTCTTAGTTCAGACATCATATCGAATGCCCTATGTTTAGCATATAAATCACATATGTGAATTAAATGATGTGATCCTGATTACTTAGATAACATGTAGGTGAATTATGTCATGTGATCCTGTTTTGTTATTCATCATATCTTTGAATTATGTTATGCTATGCTATCCAGTTTAGATAGACATCATATATGTGAAATTATGTCATGCTATCCGTTTTAGTTAAACAATATACATGTCAACTATTTCATGCCCTCTTTTTCTACACTATATATTGCATCTATCTCTCATACAATGTCTGTACATTCAACTATGTTTCCTGTTTATCAGCCATTTGAATTGGAGCGGGTGATGCCAGTATCTAGCGGAATAAAAACACGGTCTTCAAATAAAACAGTGCTACATATTGGTGGAGATAGCACCCCGGTTGTACATGCACAAGAACCAGCCCTACCACACATAACCCAAACTCTCGCAGATTGTACCCCTACTGCAATGGACGGTGAACCAGCTTCACCCAATCTAACCCCAACCCCAGCCGATAGTAACCCAGTTCCGGTTGACACGACACCATCTCCACCATAGAGCTCCCAAACAAGAGCAGTTAGTAAGGCAGCTCCAGTGCCCAAAGGGCCAGTACTATCACGGCGAACCCCAGCTCCACCAGTTAGTACGCCTATTCCCGTGGAGGAAGCACAACCAGCCAGTCGTAGTTTAGCATCTATCGCATTTGATGTTGTTAAATCGTATGTGTGTATCTTCCCATCTTGGAAATATTATACTGAAGATGAAGGAAAATGCCAGTTGCAGGTGTTTGTCCAGGAGTTATGTGTAAGTAATGTTATTCATGGCAATTACTTTGCTTCGTCCCATACATCCTACCTCCATGATGGTTATAATACAGCAAATTTTCCCATTTTTCTCTATAGAGAAGGACCGATTTGGAAACTCGGGATGAGGTAACCTGTGCTAATACCTCTACTATCTTCAAGAATGCTTGGTGGCAGTATCGGAATTACCTGAAGAAAACATACTTCACCGGCAAAGAAACTCATCAAATTCCCTTACGTTCTCCTGAGACACATTTACTGGACGATGACTGGGAACGCCTTGTTCTGTACTGGTCCCGAACCAAGAATGTGGTAAGGTCTATGAGCTCATTTTCTATTTTTAAGTATTATATCTTGCGTCTTACTATACTCTGTTCATGTAGAACAAGTGCCTAAACCTAAAGAACAAATGTTCTTATTTAAGATTCCATTGCTATCATAGTTCAAAAAAGCGCTAGGCGTTAATTGTGCGTTTTGCCACCGCCTTGCGCTTTACTGACCAAAGCGCATGCTTATGCTCAGTTATGCATAGATTAAGCGTAGTTATGCGCAATGCATTTTGCCAACGCCTAGAGCCTAGGCGCGCTTAAGCGCTCGCTTAGGCGCGCCTTTCTTAACTATGATTGCTTTGCTCTTGTATCATTGTATTTACTCATACAAACTTATTTTTAAATTGAAGGATCCAATCGAAACTCCAATGGCACGGCAGGTATGTTCACGCATGTTTATTTAACAGGTTTGCTCTTATCAATAGCTCTTTTGATTTCAATTTCAATTGTGTATACAGTTGACTTTCATATCATGCACATTACTAACATCACAACAGAGCCAATAGTGTTTTTATACATGTAGACCTGTGGTACCCATCTGAAATCTTGTTGTGCCGTGTAGTTTCCCACGCTTTGTATTCTTTCACTGCTGCTTTGTCATGAACTGATATGATTTGAACCGTGTCTCTGTTTTGATTTGGCAAGACAATGCAGTGACCATAGGACATAGATATATGTTTGTTTGATGCTTTTATTATGTACTAGTACTTGGCAATAGAAGACTTGGTGGTTTAATCCTGTCCACCTTACTAATGAACTAGTTCACCGAAATGAGTTTCATATACTAGTACATGCTAAACTTGTTATGTGTCTGCTTGTTTCTTCTTTTAGAATGCTGACAGAATATTGGGGAAGAGTGCCTTATTAAGCAATGGTAAAGGAAGTAATGCAGATAAGGTTCAGGATAGTGACACATCCTTGTTGGTCTCCAACAAAGCTAATAAAACAGCTAAGGAAGACTATCTTGAAGACAGCAAGACAACCCCAAAGTCTTGTCTTGGTTTAGTGTTCGAGTTACTGGCCACTACCACATGCACAAGCTATTCAAACTCACTATCTGAACCAGTTCGGTTTCTTGAGTCTCAACTACAAGCTGAAAGACATCGATCAGCTGTGCTGCGACAAGAAGCGGAAGGACTGCGGAAGTCCCTGGAGCATTCAGATGCATACTTTCTGGTGCAACAGCAAGCGTTGGAGGATCTTAGTGCCAAACAGGACAAAGCTAATCAGCTTGCTAAGCTTATTGCCAGCATGGTGGATACCCAGGATAACATTTCTTGAGCTCTTCTGAAGTTGTTTCAGTTATTCTCTTGTTTTGCTGTCGCGTTTATTTTCACTGGTGGCCAATTTTGACGGCCAAGTATATGTAATATGCTGTTTTGTTCCCTATATTTGCACTGGTGGCGAACTTTGATGCCTAGTGGATGTAATATGTGTAATAGCGGTAATAGGCTAGCCTTAATTGCTTGCTTATTATTTCCTTATTGTCTTGTTTAGTTGTTTGCTTGTAGTCACTGCAGTTCTTTTTCTGTGTTTTTCTAGTGGCCACAATAGCCTATTTTTGGTAACTAGGCCAAAATAATCATGGCAACACATGGACTGTTGTAACCATGGGCCTCCTGCAGGCCGTATGATCCATGGGCCTTCGTTCGGCCGTAGGACCATTGGCCTTCTATACGGGCCATAGGATCCGTCGGCCTTCTATACGGGCCTTAGGGATCAATGGGCCTTCCACGGGTCATAGGGTCCATGGGCCTCATACGGGCCGTAGTATCCATGGGCCTCATACGGGCCGTAGGATCCATGGGCCTTCTACAGGGCGTATCATCATTTCGCCATTCATGGGCCGTACTATTCGTGGACCATAACGAGCCGTTAATAGGCCGTATTTGATAACTCTATGAAAACAGCCCAACGAGTTTTTTTAACATGAAAACGGTCCAACGTATTAACGGTCCGCAAACGGGCCGACTGTAACGACGGGCTGAATTTGGCCCACAAGCCGAAAATGACAGTAACGGGCCGTATGTAACCAAATGTTGCAAATGAGCCCAAGAATCAATGGGCCCTGAGAAGGCCGAAAGATAACTTGGGCTGGAAATGGCCCAATGGAATAACGGGCCGTTAATGGGTATAAAGTGATACACTGTTCATTACGGGCCAGTTTCACCACGGGCCGTTAATGGGCCAAGAGTTACAAAGGTCCTCATATGGGCCGAAAGAATTCATGGGCCACACACAGGATGGAAGTTAAAACGGGCTGAATCATATTGGACGGCCCAGATGACGCTACTGGGCCTAATTCGGATAGGGCGTAACGGGCCCTGGGTTAGCAGGCTATAAATGGGCTATATGCGAACATGCCGTTAACAGGCTTTCCGTGGGCCGGCCCGCCACCTTTTGACCAAGTCAAACGGGCCGGCCTTTTCATAGGAATGGGCCTTTGTTGGGCCGTGCCACGTGTTGCCGTATCATAGGCGCCTTCGGTCCAATGAGCGGATGACATCTGTCCCAATGGTGAGCCGACACGTGTTTCCTCCAGCCAATGATGATTTTACACGTGGAAAATCCCCATTGGTCGGGGCTGTTAACGGGTTATTGGATCCAAAACCTGACCCGATAGCTTAACGGCGTTCCGTTACGGTGGATGCCACGTGTCGGTCACCCTTGACGAAAGCAGTTCTCTGACGCGCGATTTATCGTCATGGAAGTGGACACTTCCGCGATGATAATTTTGGTAATGTCATGGAACACTTCTACGACAGCACAGGTATGACTATCTTGATTCTGTCATAAATTTGTCATGGATGTACATGCATGAAAAAAAACGCGACCTACTGTGACAAACACGTATCATCACAGAAGTGTAGTTTTTTGTAGTGCAATCTATAGTTCCGGTACAAAGATTGAACACAAGATATGAACTAGGGTTTGACATGAGATGGTGTTGTTGAAGATGTTAATGAAGATTGCCCTCCCCAAGATGGGACAGTTGGTGGTGATGATGATGATGACAATGATTTCCCCCTCCGGGAGGGAAGTTCCCCCGACAGAATCGCTCTGCCGGAGGGCAAAAGTGCTCCTGCCCAAGTTCCGCCTCAAGACGGCGGCGCTCCATCCCGAAAGTCCTCTCCTTATTTTTTTTCTAGGTCAAAATGACTTATATACCAGAAGATGAGCACCGGAGGTGGGCCAAGGGGATCACAACCCACCAGGGTGCGCCTGGGCTCCCTGGCGCGCCCAGGTGGGTTGTGCCCACCTGGTGGGGCCCCTCTGGTACTTATTGGCTCCAATATTCTTCATATATTCCATAAAAAATCTCTATAAAGTTTCAGCTTGTTTGGAGTTGTGCAGAATAGGTAGCCTAACGTAGCTTTTCCAGGTCCAGATTTCCAGTTGTCGGAATTCTCCTTCTTTGTGTGTACCTTGCATATTATTATAAAAAAGGCATTAGAATTACTCCAAAAGGCATTATTATGCATAAAAACATCATAAATAATAGTAGGAAAACATGATGCAAAATGGACGTATCAACTCCCCCAAGCTTTGACCTCACTTGTCCTCTAGCGAAAACTAAAATCGAAAAACATGTCCACATGCTTAGAGAGAGAGAGAGGTGTCGATAAAAACAAGATACAGACATAAAATCATCATGTAGATTATTATAACATCAACAAATTTAAACATAAGACTCTTATCATAGAACTTTTATCATAAACTTCTCATGAATAAGTAACAATTTATCAGACTAGCGAAGTATAAAGCATAAACTCTATTAGAAACCAACAAACTATGTTCTCAGTCAACTTTGCAACTACAATTCATCATATTTTCAGGAAGGGTCACGTATCGGAGCCTTTAGGCAAGTCTAAAAAGGAGAAAAATAAAAAGGAATGGAGAGAAAAACTTTGACTTTACATAAAAGTAAATACATAAAAGTAAAAGATAGGCCCTTCGTAGAGGGAAGCAGAGGTTGACATGCGCTTATTTGTTTGTATGCTCAACCCCTTAGTGCAAAAGAACGTCACATTGTATTGCCCCTTGTGATGGCAACCTTTATTATGCAGTTTGTCGCTTTTATTCTTCACCATCACAAGTTCGTACAACGCTCAATTTTCTCTTACACTAAATGATCTCACACTTTAGAAGCAATTTTTATTGCCTTATTGCACCGATAAACAACTTATTTGATGGATCTTGCTTAATCCCTAGGTAGGTATGGTGGACTCTTGAAAATAAGATTTGCGTTTAAGGGTTTTTGGATGCACAAGTAGTATCTCTACTTAGTGAGGAATTTTTGGCTAGCAAAGATAGGGGGCAAGCACCACATGTTAAAGGATCTATGACAATATAACTTCTATGTGAATATGAACAAACATAAATCATTACGTTGTCTTCCTTGTCCAATGTCAATAATTTTGGCATATAATATTTTGATGGGGGCTCACAATCACAAAATATTTCTAGGATAGTGTATTTATACGTGAATCTTCTCTTCCCTTATTAATTCTTTCATTGCATCATTGACCAATGCTATGTTTTTCAATCTCTAACAAAATTTCCTACTTATACTTTTCCTTATGTGGTGTTATCACCTACCATAAGATTAGCATATGATCTTTTTATTTTATTTCCTTTCTTTTTATTGCAACATGAAAGTAAAGAAAGCAAAACTCAAACTAAACTTTATTATATATCTCGCACACGATTACAAGGATAGATCACTAAGCAAACTCTCGAAAAGAAAGGATCAACTAAACTTTTATTCATCTAAAGCAAAAGATCGAACTAAAATAAGTGAAGGCAAAAGATAGTGGGGGTGATACGATACCGGGGCACCTCCCCCAAGCTTGGCGGATGCCAAGGGGAGTGCCCATACCCGATACTCAATTTTCTTTAGGTGATGAAGAAGAAAGTGGTGGTGTAGTAGTGGTATTATCCAATATAACCATGAGTAGATCCTTCAAGCCTTGATTCTCTCGAAGGGCTCGATGAAGCAACTCACTGTTTTTCTTCACCTCAGCCATTATGTGTTTATTTTCCAAGCCCCAGGGGTTTGTTCCTGCATTGCTTTCCCTTGGGAGATATATGAAGGAAATATGCCCTAGAGGCAATAATAAAGTTGTTATTTATATTTCCTTATATCATGATAAATGTTTATTATTCATGCTAGAATTGTATTAACCAGAAACTTAGTACATTTGTGAATACATAGACAAACAGAGTGTCACTAGTATGCCTCTACTTGACTAGCTCGTTGAATCAAAGATGGTTAAGTTTCCTAGCCATAGACATGAGTTGTCATTTGATTAACCAGATCACATCATTAGAAAATGATGTGATTGACTTGACCCATTCCATTAGCCTAGCACTTGATCGTTTAGTTTATTTGCTATTGCTTTCTTCATGACTTATACATGTTCCTATGACTATGAGATTATGCAACTCCCGAATACCAGAGGAACACTTAGTGTGCTACCAAACATCACATCATAACTGGGTGATTATAAAGGTGCTCTACAGGTGTCTCCAATGGTGTTTGTTGAGTTGGCATAGATCGGGATTAGGATTTGTCACTCCGATTGTCGGAGAGGTATCTCTGGGCCCTCTCTATATTGCACATCACTATAAGCCTTGCAAGCAATGTGACTAATGAGTTAGTTGCGGGATGATGCATTATGGAACGAGTAAAGAGACTAGCCGGTAACGAGATTGAACTAGGTATTGAGATACCGACGATCGAATCTCGGGCAAGTAACATACCGATGACAAAGGGAACAACGAATGTTGTTATGCAGTTTGACCGATAAAGATCTTCATAGAATATGTGGGAGCCAATATGAACATCCATGTTCCGCTATTGGTTATTGATCGGAGACATGTCTCGGTCATGTCTACATAGTTCTCGAACCCGTAGGGTCCGCACGCTTAACGTTCGGTGATGATCGGTATTATGAGTTTATGTGTTTTGATGTACCGAAGGTACTTCGGAGTCCCGGATATGAACACAACATGACGAGGAGTCTCGAGGGTACGTAGACAACACTCTCCCCTCTCGTTGCTATGCATCACCTAGATGGATCTTGCGTGTGCGTAGGATTTTTTTTGAAATTACTGTTTTCCCCAATAGTGGCATCCGAGCCAGGTCTATGCGTAGATGTTATATGCACGAGTAGAACACAAAGAGTTGTGGGCGATAATAGTCATACTGCTTACCAGCATGCCATACTTTGATTCAACGGTATTGTTGGAGGAAGCGGCTCAGACCGACATTACGCGTATGCTTACGCGAGATTGATTCTACCGACATCCTTCGCACACATGTGGCTAGTGGGTGTCAGTTTCTCCAACTTTAGTTGAATCGAGTGTGACTACGCCCCGTCCTTGTTGAAGGTTAAAACAACACACTTGACAAAAAATTGTTGTGGTTTTGATGCGTAGGTAAGAATGGTTCTTGCTCAGCCCGTAGCAGCCACGTAAAACTTGCAACAACAAAGTAGTGGACGTCTAACTTGTTTTTCCAGGGCATGTTGTGATGTGATATGGTCAAGACATGATGCTAAATTTTATTGTATCAGATGATCATGTTTTGTAACAGAGTTATCAGCAACTGGCAGGAGCCATATGGTTGTCACTTTATTGTATGAAATGCAGTCGCCATGTAATTATTTTACTTTATAACTAAGCGGTAGCGATAGTCATAGAAGCAATAGTTGGCCAGACGACAACGATGCTTCGATGGAGATCAAGGTGTCAACCTGTGATGATGGTGATCATGACGGTGTTTTGGAGATGGAGATCAAAGGCACAAGATGATGATGGCCATATCATATCACTAATATTGATTGCATGTGATGTTTATCCTTTATGTATCTTATTTTGCTTAGTTCGGCGGTAGCATTATAAGATGATCTCTCACTAAATTTCAAGGTACAAGTGTTCTCCCTAAGTATGCACTGTTGCGAAAGTTCGTCGTGCCGAGACACCATGTCATGATCGGGTGTGATAAGCTCTACGTTCACATACAACGGGTGCAAGCCAGTTTTGCACACACAGAATACTCGGGTTAAACTTGACGAGCCTAGCATATGTAGATATGGCCTCAGAACACTAAGACCGAAAGGTCGAGCGTGAATCATATAGTAGATATGATCAACATAGTGATGTTCACCATTGAAAACTACTCCATCTCACGTGATGATCGGACATGGTTTAGTTGATTTGAATCACATGATCAGTTAGATGATTAGAGGGATGTCTATCTAAGTGGGAGTTCTTAAGTAATATGATTAATTGAACTTTAATTTATCATGAACTTAATCCTGATAGTTTTTGCATATCTATGTTGTAGATCAATAGCTTGCAATGTAGCTTCCCGTTTATTTTTGATATGTTCCTAGAGAAAAATAAGTTGAAAGATGATAGTAGCAATGATGCGGACTTGGTCCGTGATCAGAGGATTATCCTCATTGCTGCATAGAAGAATTATGTCCTTGATGCACCGCTAGGTGACACACCTATTGCAGGAGCAGATACAGACATTATGAATGTTTGACAAAGCTCGGTATGATGACTACTTGATAGTTTAGTGCACCATGCTTTACGGCTTAGAATCGGGATTTAACGTTTTGAACGCCACGGAGCATATGTGATGTTCCAAGAGTTGAAATTGGTATTTCAGACTCATGCCTGTGTTAAAAGGTATGAGACCTCTGACAAAGTACTTTCCCTACAAGATGGAGGAGAATAGCTCAGCTAGTGAGCATGTGCTCAGAATATCTGAGTACTACAATCACTTGAATCAAGTGGGAGTTAATCTTCCAGATAAGATAGTGATTGATAGAGTTCTCTAGTCACTATCACCAAGTTACTAGAACTTCGTGATGAACTATAATATGCAAGGGATAACGGAAACGATTCCCAAGCTCTTCGCGATGCTGAAATCGGCGGAGGTAGAAATCAAGAAAAGCATCAAGTGTTGATGGTTGACAAGACCACTAGTTTCAAATAAAAGGGCAAGGGAAAGAAAGGGAACTTCAAGATGAATGGCAAGCAAGTTGCCACACTCATGAAGAAGCCCAAAGCTAGACCCAAGCCTAAAACTGAGTGCTTCTAACTCCAACGGAAATGGTCACTAGAAGTGGAACTGCCCTAGATACTTGGCGGATAAGAAGGATGGCAAAGTGAACAAAGGTATATTTGATATACATGTTATTGATGTGTACTTTACTAGTGTTTACAACAACCCCTCAGTATTTGATACTAGTTCAATTGCTAAGAGTAGTAACTCGAAACGAGAATTGCAAAATAAACAGAGACTAGTTAAGGGTGAGGTGATGATGTGAGTTGCAAGTGATTCCAAGGTTGATCACCATCGCACACTCCCTTTACCTTCGGGATTAGTGTTGAACCTAAAATAAATGTTATTTGGTGTTTGCGTTGAGCATGAATATGATTGGATCATGTTCATTGCAATACGGTTATTCATTTAAGTCAAAGGATATTTGTTGTTCTATTTACATGAATAAAACCTTCTATGGTCATACACTCAATATAAATGGTTTACTAGATCTCGATCGTATGATACACATATTCATAATATTGAAGCCAAAAGATCCAAAGTTAATAAAGATAGTGCAACTTATATGTGGCACTGCCGTTTAGGTCATATTAGTGTAAAGCCCATGAAGAAACTCCATGTTGATGGACTTTTGAAATCACTTGATTATGAATCACTTGATGCTTGTGAACCATGCCTCATGGGCAAGATGACCAAGACTCCGTTCTCCAGAATAATGGAGCGAGCAACTAAATTATTGGAAATAATACATACCGATGTATGCAATCTGATAAGTGTTGAGGCTCGCGGCGTGTATCATTATTTTCTGACCTTCACAGATGATTTGAGCAGATATGGGTATATCTACTTGATGAAACATAAGTCTGAAACATTTGAAAAGTTCAAAGAATTTCAGAGTGAAGTGGAAAATCATCATAACAAGAAAATAAACTTTCTACGATCTGATCACGGAGACGAATATTTGAGTTACGAGTTTGGTCTTCATTTAAAACAACGTGGAATAGTTTCACAACTCATGCCACCTGGAACACTACAACGTAATAGTGTGTCTGAACGTCATAATCGTACTTTATTAGATATGGTGCGATCTATGATGTCTCTTACCAATTTACCACTATCATTTTGGGGTTATGCATTAGAGACAGCTGCATTCACGTTAAATAGGGCACCATCTAAATCCGTTGATACGACACCATATGAACTGTGGTTTGGCAAGAAACCCAAGTTGTCGTTTCTTAAAGTTTGGGGTTGCGATGCTTATGTGAAAAAGCTTCAACCTGATAAGCTCGAACACAAATTAGAGAAATGTGTCTTCATAGGATACCTAAAGGAGACTGTTGGGTATGCCTTATGTCGGTGTCAAAATCGGCGGATCTCGGGTAGGGGGTCCCGAACTGTGCGTCTAAGTCTAATGGTAACAGGAGGCGGGGGACACAATGTTTACCCAGGTTCGGGCCCTCTCGATGGAGGTAATACCCTACTTCCTGCTTGATTGATCTTGATGATATGAGTATTACAAGAGTTGATCTACCACGAGATCGTAGAGGCTAAACCCTAGAAGCTAGCCTATGATTATGATTATTGTTGTCCTACGAACTAAACCCTTCGATTTATATATACACCGGAGGGGGCTAGGGTTACAGAGAGTCGGTTACAGAGAAGGAGATCTACACATACAAATTGCCAAGCTTGCCTTCCATGCAAAGGAGAGTCCCTCCCGGACATGGGACAAAGTCTTCAATCTTGCATCTTCATAGTCCAACAATCCGGCCAAAGTATATAGTCCGGCTGTTCGAGGACCCCCTAATCCAGGATTCCCTCAGTAGCCCCTGAACCAGGCTTCAATGACGATGAGTCCGATGCGTAGATTGTCTTTGGCATTGCAAGGCGGGTTCCTTCTCCGAATACTCCATAGAAGATCTTGAATATGAGGATCGTGGCCGGCTCTGCAAAATAATTTCCACATACCACCATAGAGAGCACAATATTCCACAAATCTAATCTGCTGACAACTTTTCATAGCATGACATCATGCCGCGACCCGGTCATTACGAACAGTTTTTCCCAGCCTGCCACTACACGTGTTGCGAGGCAGTTTTATTGGCACGTCTGTCGAAGCAGAGATCGTGTTCCTCCTATCACGGGATTCTCATCAATACGGGTGTGGGTAACTGTTGGAAATATGCCCTAGAGGCAATAATAAAAGGGTTATTATTATATTTCTTTGTTCATGATAATTGTCTTTTATTCATGCTATAACTGTATTATCCGGAAATCGTAATACATGTGTGAATACACAGACCATAACATGTCCCTAGTGAGCCTCTAGTTGACTAGCTCGTTGGTCAACAGATAGTCATGATTTCCTGACTATGGACATTAGATGTCATTGACAATGGGATCACATCATTAGGAGAATGATGTGATGGACAAGACCCAATCCTAAGCATAGCACAAGATCGTGTAGTTCGTTTTGCTAGAGCTTTTTCAATGTCAAGTATCTCTTCCTTAGACCATGAGGTCATGTAACTCCCGGATGCCGTAAGAGTGCTTTGGGTGTACCAAACGTCACAACGTAACTGGGTGACTATAAAGGTGCACTACAGGTATCTCCAAAAGTGTCTGTTGAGTTGACACAGATCGAGACTGGGATTTGTCACTCCGTATGACGGAGAGGTATCACTGGGCCCACTCGGTAGTGCATCATCATAATGAGCTCAAAGTGACCAAGTGTATGGTCACGGGATCATGCATTACGGTATGAGTAAAGTGACTTGCCAGTAACGAGACTGAACGAGGTGTTGGGATACCGACGATCGAGTCTTGGGCAACTAACATATCGTTTGACAAAGGGAATTGTATACGGGGTTGTTCGAATCCTCGACATCGTGGTTCATCCGATGAGATCATCGAGGAGCATGTGGGAGCCAACATGGGTATCCAGATCCCGTTGTTGGTTATTGCCCGAGAGCCGTCTCGGTCATGTCTACGTGTCTCCCGAACCCGTAGGGTCTACACACTTAAGGTTCGGTGACGCTAGGGTTGTATGAATATGAGTATGCAGTATACCGAATGTTGTTCGGAGTCCCGGATGAGATCCCGGACGTCACGAGGAGTTCCGGAATGGTCCGGAGGTGAAGAATTATATATAGGAAGTGATATTTCGGCCATCGGGAAAGTTTCGGGGTCACCCGGTATTGTACCGGGACCACCGAAAGGGTCCCGAGGGTCCACCGGGTGGGGCCACCCATCCTGGAGGGCCCCAAGGGCTGAAGTGGGGAGGGGAACCAGCCCATAGTGGGCTGGTGCGCCCCCCTTGGCCCACCCCCTGCGCCTAGGGTTGAAACCCTAGGGTGGGGGGCGCCCCACTTGCCTTGGGGGGTACTCCACCCCCTTGGCCGCCGCCCCCTTGGGAGATTGGATCTCCCAGGGCCGGCGCCCCCCCCTGGGGGCCTATATAAAGGGAGGGGGAAGGGGGCAGCCGCACCCTGAAGTTCTGGCGCCTCCCTCCCCCTGCTACACCTCTTCCTCCTCCGTCACGTGCTTGGCGAAGCCCTGCCGGAGTGCTGCTGTTCCACCACCACCACGCCGTTGTGCTGCTGCTGGAGCCATCATCATCAACCTCTCCTTCGCCCTTGCTGGATCAAGAAGGAGGATACTTCATCCGCTCCGTACGTGTGTTGAACGCGGAGGTGTCGTCCGTTCGGCGCTAGGATCTCCGGTGATAGGATCACGACGAGAACGACTACTTCAACCCCGTTCTTTTGAACGCTTCCGCTCGCGATCTACAAAGTGGTATGTAGATGCATCTCCCATGACTCGTTGCTTAGATGAACTCATAGATGGATCTTGGTGAAACCGTAGGAAAAATTTTAATTTTCTGCAACGTTCCCCAACAGTGGCATCATGAGCTAGGTCTATGCGTAGTTCTCTATTGCACGAGTAGAACACAATTTTGTTGTGGGCGTAGATCTTGTCAACTTGCTTGCCGCTACTAGTCTTATCTTGCTTCAGCGGTATTTTGGGATGAAGCGGCCCGGACCAACCTTACACGTACGCTTACGTGAGACCGGTTCCACCGACTGACATGCACTAGTTGCATAAGGTGGCTGGCGGGTGTCTGTCTCTCCCACTTTAGTTGGAGCGGATTCGATGAAAAGGGTCCTTATGAAGGGAAATAGAAGTTGACAAAATCACGTTGTGGTTATTCATAGGTAAGAAAACATTCTTGCTAGAACCCAATTGCAGCCACGTAAAAGATGCAACAACAATTAGAGGACGTCTAACTTGTTTTTGCAGCAATTGTCATGTGATGTGATATGGCCAGAAGTTGTGATGAATGATGAATGATATATTGTGATGTATGAGATCATGTTCTTGTAATAGGAATCATGACTTGCATGTCGATGAGTATGACAACCGGCAGGAGCCATAGGAGTTGTCTTTATTTTTTGTATGACCTGCGTGTCATTGAAGAACGCCATGTAAATTGCTTAACTTTATTGCTAAACGTGTTAGCCATAGAAGTAGAAGTAGTCGTTGGCGTGATAACTTCATGAAGACACAATGATGGAGATCATGATGATGGAGATCATGGTGTCATGTCGGTGACGAAGATGATCATGGAGCCCCGAAGATGGAGATCAAAGGAGCTATGTGATATTGGCCATATCATGTCACTACTATATAATTGCATGTGATGTTTATTATGTTTTATGCATCTTGTTTACTTAGAACGGCGGTAGTAAATAAGATGATCCCTTATAATAATTTCAAGAAAGTGTTCCCCCTAACTGTGCACCATTGCTAAAGTTCGTCGTTTCGAAGCACCACGTGACGATCGGGTGTGATAGATCCTTACGTTCACATACAACGGGTGTAAGACAGATTTACACATGCAAAACACTTAGGGTTAACTTGACGAGCCTAGCATGTACAGACATGGCCTCGGAACACAAAGACCGAAAGGTCGAACACGAGTCATATGGAAGATACGATCAACATGGAGATGTTCACCGACGATGACTAGTCCGTCTCACGTGATGATCGGACACGGCCTAGTCGACTCGGATCGTGTAACACTTAGATGACTAGAGGGATGTCAAATCTGAGTGGGAGTTCATTCAATAATTTGATTAGATGAACTTAATTATCATGAACTTAGTCTAAAACCTTTGCAAATATGTCTTGTAGATCAAATGGCCAACGCTCATGTCAACATGAACTTCAACGCGTTCCTAGAGAAAACCAAGCTGAAAGATGATGGCAGCAACTATACGGACTGGGTCCGGAACCTGAGGATCATCCTCATAGCTGCCAGGAAACAATATGTCCTAGAAGGACCGCTAGGTGATGCACCCGTCCCACAGAACCAAGACATTATGAATGCTTGGCAGTCTCGCGCTGATGATTACTCCCTCGTTCAGTGCGGCATGCTTTACAGCTTAGAACCGGGGCTCCAAAAGCGTTTTGAGCAACACGGAGCATATGAGATGTTCGAGGAGGTGAAACTAGTTTTCCAAGCTCATGCCTGGGTCGAGAGATATGAAGTCTCCGACAAGTTCTATAGTTGTAAGATGGAGGAAAATAGTTCTGTCAGTGAGCATATACTCAAAATGTCTGGGTTGCACAACCGCCTGTCCCAGCTGGACATTAACCTCCCGGATGAGGCGGTCATTGACAGAATCCTTCAGTCGCTCCCACCAAGCTACAAGAGCTTTGTGATGAACTACAATATGTAGGGGATGGTGAAGGCCATTCCTGAAGTATTTTCAATGCTGAAGTCAGCAGAGGTTGAAATCAAGAAAGAACATCAAGTGTTGATGGTCAATAAGACCACTAAGTTCAAGAAGGGCAAGGGTAAGAAGAACTTCAAGAAGGACGGCAAAGATGTTGCCGCGCCCGGTAAGCCAGTTGCCGGGAAGAAGTCAAAGAATGGACCCAAGCCTGAAACTGAGTGCTTTTATTGCAAGGGGAAGGGTCACTGGAAGCGGAACTGCCCCAAATACTTAGCGGACAAGAAGGCCGGCAACACTAAAGGTATATTTGATATACATGTAATTGATGTGTACCTTACCAGTACTCATAATAACTCCTGGGTATTTGATACCGGTGCCGTTGCTCACATTTATAACTCACAGCAGGAGCTGCAGAATAAGCGGAGACTGGCGAAGGACGAGGTGACGATGCGCGTCGGGAATGGTTCCAAGGTCGATGTGATCGCCGTCGGCACGCTACCTCTACATTTACCTACGGGATTAGTTTTAAACCTCAATAATTGTTATTTAGTGCCAAGTTTGAGCATGAACATTGTATCTGGATCTCGTTTAATACGAGATGGCTACTCATTTAAATCAGAGAATAATGGTTGTTCTATTTATATGAGAGATATGTTTTATGGTCATGCCCCGATGGTCAATGGTTTATTCTTAATGAATCTCGAACGTAATGTTACACATATTCATAGCGTGAATACCAAAAGATGTAAAGTTGATAACGATAGTCCCACATACTTGTGGCACTGCCGCCTTGGTCACATTGGTGTCAAGCACATGAAGAAGCTCCATGCTGATGGACTTTTAGAGTCTCTCGATTATGAATCATTTGACACATGTGAACCATGCCTCATGGGCAAAATGACCAAGACCCCGTTCTCCCGAACAATGGAGCGAGCAACCAACTTGTTGGAAATCATACATACCGATGTGTGTGGTCCAATGAGCATTGAGGCTCGCGGAGGATATCGTTATGTTCTCACTCTCACTGATGACTTGAGTAGATATGGGTATGTCTACTTGATGAAACACAAGTCTGAGACCTTTGAAAAGTTCAAGGAATTTCAAAATGAAGTAGAGAATCAACGTGACTGAAAGATAAAATTCTTACGATCAGATCGTGGAGGAGAATATTTAAGTCACGAATTTGGTACACACTTAAGAAAATGTGGAATCGTTTCACAACTCACGCCGCCTGGAACACCTCAGCATAACGGTGTGTCCGAATGTCGTAATTGCACTCTATTGGATATGGTGCGATCTATGATGTCTCTTACCGATTTACCGCTATCATTTTGGGGATACGCTCTAGAGACAGCTACATTCACTTTAAATAGGGCACCGTCTAAATCCGTTGAGAAGACACCGTATGAATTATGGTTTGGGAAGAAACCTAAGCTGTCGTTTCTAAAAGTTTGGGGATGCGATGCTTATGTCAAGAAACTTCAACCTGAAAAGCTCAAACCCAAGTCGGAAAAATGCGTCTTCATAGGATACCCTAAAGAAACCATTGGGTATACCTTCTACTTAAGATCCGAGGGCAAGATCTTTGTTGCCAAGAACGGATCCTTTCTGGAAAAAGAGTTTCTCTTGAAAGAAGTAAGTGGGAGGAAAGTAGAACTCGATGAAGTACTACCTCTTGAACGGGATAGTAGTGCAGCTCAGGAAAATGTTCCTGTGATGCCTACACCAACTGAAGAGGAAAATAATGATGATGATCAAGGTACTTCGGATCAAGTGGCTACTGAACTTCGTAGGTACACAAGGACACGTTCCGCACCAGAGTGGTACGGCAACCCTGTCCTGGAAATCATGTTGTTGGACAACGGTGAACCTTCGAACTATGAAGAAGCAATGGCGGGCCCAGATTCCAACAAATGGCTTGAAGCCATGAAATCCGAGATAGAATCCATGTATGAAAACAAAGTATGGACTTTGACAGACTTGCCCGATGAACGGCGAGCGATAGAAAACAAATGGATCTTTAAGAAGAAGACGGACGCGGATGGTAATATTACCGTCTATAAAGCTCGACTTGTCGCTAAGGGTTATCGACAAGTTCAAGGGATTGACTACGACGAGACATTCTCTCCCGTAGCAAAGCTGAAGTCCGTACGAATCATGTTAGCAATTGCCGCATACTATGATTATGAGATATGGCAGATGGACGTCAAAACGGCATTCCTTAACGGACATCTTAAGGAAGAACTGTATATGATGCAGCCGGAAGGTTTTGTCGATCCTAAGAACACTAACAAAGTATGCAAGCTCCAGCGATCCATTTATGGGCTGGTGCAAGCATCTCGGAGTTGGAACATTCGCTTTGATGAGATGATCAAAGCGTTTGGATTTATGCAGACTTATGGAGAAGCCTGCGTTTACAAGAAAGTGAGTGGGAGCTCTGTAGCATTTCTCATATTATATGTAGATGACATACTTTTGATGGGAAATGATATAGAACTTTTGGACAGCATTAAGGCCTACTTGAATAAGTGTTTTTCAATGAAGGACCTTGGAGAAGCTGCTTATATATTAGGCATCAAGATCTATAGAGATAGATCGAGACGCCTCATAGGTCTTTCACAAAGCACATACCTTGATAAGATTTTGAAGAAGTTCAAAATGGATCAGTCCAAGAAGGGGTTCTTGCCTGTATTGCAAGGTGTGAGATTGAGCTCGGGTCAATGCCCGACCACGGCAAAAGATAAAGAAGAGATGAGTGTCATCCCCTATGCTTCAGCCATAGGATCTATTATGTATGCCATGTTGTGTACCAGACCTGATGTAAACCTTGCCGTAAGTTTGGTAGGAAGGTACCAAAGTAATCCTGGCAAGGAACACTGGACAGCGGTCAAGAATATCCTGAAGTACCTGAAAAGGACAAAGGACATGTTTCTCGTTTATGGAGGTGTAACGCCCTCGATGCGGCTATAGCTCCCACGTGTCGAGGCACGACTTAGAGGCATAACCGCATTGAAAGCAATGTCGCAAGTCAGGCAATCATTACAACATCCCATGTAATACATAATAAAAGGGGGAGATAACATAGTTGGCTTACACTCGCCACGTCACATCAGAGTACATAAATAACATCCATCAAACAAACACTCATGGCCCGACTACGGCGCCAAAATAGAAAAGACCCCCAACATGCGACAAGGTCCTGAATCGATAACCCCAACTAGGCACCACTACTGATCATCTGGAAAGGACACGTAGTAACGCTGAGAGTCCTCGTCGAACTCCCACCTGAGCTCGTAATCGTCAACTGGAGCGGAAACACCTGGACCTGCATCTGGAGTAGTAGTATCTGTGAGCCACAGGGACTCAGCAATCTCACACCCACGCGATCAAGACTATTTAA